>NC_137465.1:29764072-29829072 GCF_964235325.1 Thermobia domestica
GTAAGAGAGAGGAAGAAAAGTGATAGATTTAGTGAGAAGAGTAAGAGAGAGGAAGAAAAGTGATAGATTTAGTGAGAAGAGTGAGAAAGAGAGAGAGAGAGAGAGAGAGAGAGGGAGTGATAGATTTAGTTAAGAAAGTAAGAGATAGGAAGAAAAGTAATATATTTAGTGAGAAGTGTAAGAGAGAGGAAGAAAAGTGATAGATTTAGTGAGAAGAGTGAGAAAGAGAGAGAGAGAGAGGGAGGGAGGAGGGAGGGATAGATTTAGTTAAGAAAGTAAGAGATAGGAAGAAAAGTAATATATTTAGTGAGAAGTGTAAGAGAGAGGAAGAAAAGTGATAGATTTAGTGAGAAGAGTAAGAGAGAGGAAGAAAAGTGATAGATTTAGTGAGAAGAGTGAGTGAGAGAGAGAGAGGGAGGGAGGGAGGGATAGATTTAGTTAAGAAAGCAAGAGATAGGAAGAAAAGTAATATATTTAGTGAGAAGTGTAAGAGAGAGGAAGAAAAGTGATAGATTTAGTGAGAAGAGTAAGAGAGAGGAAGAAAAGTGATAGATTTAGTGAGAAGAGTAAGAGAGAGGAAGAAAAGTGATAGATTTAGTGAGAAGAGTGAGTGAGAGAGAGAGAGGGAGGGAGGGAGGGATAGATTTAGTTAAGAAAGTAAGAGATAGGAAGAAAAGTAATATATTTAGTGAGAAGTGTAAGAGAGAGGAAGAAAAGTGATAGATTTAGTGAGAAGAGTAAGAGAGAGGAAGAAAAGTGATAGATTTAGTGAGAAGAGTGAGAAAGAGAGAGAGAGAGAGAGAGAGGGAGTGATAGATTTAGTTAAGAAAGTAAGAGATAGGAAGAAAAGTAATATATTTAGTGAGAAGTGTAAGAGAGAGAAAGAAAAGTGATAGATTTAGTGAGAAGAGTAAGAGAGAGGAAGAAAAGTGATAGATTTAGTGAGAAGAGTGAGAAAGAGAGAGAGAGAGAGAGAGAGAGAGGGAGTGATAGATTTAGTTAAGAAAGTAAGAGATAGGAAGAAAAGTAATATATTTAGTGAGAAGTGTAAGAGAGTGAAAGAAAAGTGATAGATTTAGTGAGAAGAGTAAGAGAGAGGAAGAAAAGTGATAGATTTAGTGAGAAGAGTAAGAGAGAGGAAGAAAAGTGATAGATTTAGTGAGAAGAGTGAGAAAGACCGAGAGAGAGAGAGGGAGGGAGGGAGCGATAGATTTAGTTTAAAAAAGTAAGAGATAGGAAGAAAAGTAATATATTTAGTGAGAAGTGTAAGAGAGAGGAAGAAAAGTGATAGATTTAGTGAGAAGAGTAAGAAAAAGGAAGAAAAGTGATATGTTTAGTGAGAAGAGTAAGAGAGCGATTAAGAAAAGTGATAGATTTAGTGAGAAGAGTAAGAGAGCGAGGAAGAACAGTGATAGATTTAGTGAGAAGAGTAAGAGAAAGGAAAAAAGTGATAGATTTAATCGAAAAGAGATAAAGAAAAAATAAATAAAACTTTAGTGACAAAGAAAGAGAGAGAAAACGGGTGATTAAATAAGAAGCGAGGGAGATAATATGCTGGTTAGAATTACGTTGCAACACTTACGATTGGAAACGATGCCAGCTTTAATTACTTGGAAGCGTAAGCAGAGGGACAGAAATGTTTGGGGGGTGGCACTATTTTCTGAAATACCGGAAAGGATAATTATATATTAGTTTATATACGTTAAAATACAACATGTCTGAGGGCAATTGAGGGCAGGCTTATTCATTGGTGAGTGGTCTCAACCCTTACACCCTTTTTGACGACATTATTGCTCGCTGTCTTACATCTGTATGACCAAGCTTAGTGGTCTCTAGAGTCTTCTGGATCATCGGGTCAGATCGAGTCACTGAGTCAGACCGGGCAATCGGGTTTGGTGGGTTATATATATATATCTGACTACTTCCAATTCAGGGGTCACCCACTTCATCACAGCTGGAAATATCTGTAGGATTCGATAAATATTTACGCTTAATTTCTGTCTCGTTCGCAGGTTGATTTTCGCTTTAAACGCTCACGTTTTCGTGTCACACTTTGGGAAACTTCATTTTAAGAGATGATTCAGGTTCAATCTTGCCAATTCTATCTCCTGAGATTTTGCTAAATTGAAAGTCCCATAAACGATTCACATTTTTTCATGTTAAATTGTTTAATATATTAGCCCATCAATTTTTAGTCTGTTTTTAACGATTTTTCTATTCTTTCTTGTTTTTATTTTTTTTTTCAAACGAGCATTTAAAAATAAATTGGCAATGTGCACTTGGCATTTAAGAGAAACTGGAGTGAAGCGAGAGTCAGTCAACTCAACCCCATTCTTTCTCAAAATTAGGAATGGCCAACTCCGGAATTTATACTTTCCGGAATCCGGAAAGTAAAATCGGAAAAATTCCTGAATTCGGAAAAAATCCGATTTTTTCCGAATTCCGGAATTTTCTAAATTCAGGAATTTTTCCAAAATGTTGATTTTTTCCGAATTACGGATTTTTTTCCAAAATCCGGAAAGTGAAATTTACGATTCTGGAATCCGGATTCCGGATTCCGGAAAATTTTGGCCATCCCTATTCAAAATTGCTTTAGGTTATCATTTATTTTCTCTATATAATTCGACTGATCTTGACCAAACCTTGCATGACTATGAGGATACTGATTCAAAAAATCTCGAGTAGCGTATTCTACAGCGGAATAATCACTCAAAAACCACTTCCTTCATAGAAGTCAATGGAGAGATGCGGGACCCCCGCTTGGTCTAGTGCCTAGCGCGCTTGCCTTTGGTGTGTGTGGTCCCGGGTTTGATTCCCGTTAGGGATACACTTAAAGTAAAAAAAAAATGGTTCGGATTCCATTATAAACAGTAGGTCCACGTCTTCCTTAGGCGACTATTCATAATCGTGGAACGTTAAACAAGCCAAACCAAACCAATGTAGATATACTATTCCGAGAGATATGCAAGCAAATACGCATGCCGCTTACTAATGTTGCATAACTTCTACGAAACAAATAATTTCTTTCATACCTAAATTGGGTGGTAGGCCTACTTTTCAAAGGAAACAAATTATATCTTCGAGTTTTACGTTCCATGGTTATGCCGGCTAACCATGATGATGGTGATGGTGATGATGAGAAATGAATGACACGATAGAATGAGGAGAGTGGGAGGAAACGGGAGAACCCCCGAGAAAACCCACGCACACGGTGTTTGTCCACCACAAAGTTTACTTGTCGCTAGCTGGGATCAAACTAGGAACCGCATGCACCAGGTGGGAACGCTCTACCACTGAGCCACGGCGGTCCCAAACTTTTCAAAGGAAGTTTAACCAGTCCATTCTGCTTTAAGCATGTCTTTGATTTAGTTGAGTTGAGTTGATTTTGAGTTTAGCGTCCCGTTCAAGAGCGAGGCTATATGAGACGTGGACCTACTGATTAACGTGGAATCCGAACCACATCAGCTCCCGCCGAGAATCGAACCCGGATCTTCCACGCCAAAGGCGCGTACGCTAACCGCTTGGGTACGAAGGAGCTCTGTCTTTGATTTACATACATATATACAACGAACAATCAATAATGATTTGAGAATTAGGAAATGGCAACCTTGCATCTATTCTTTAAATGCAATTATGTTTACGAGGGGATGGAAATATTGTTGTTGTTCATAGTAGTTTTAATCAAGATTCTAAAAATGGTGAGGATAGTGAGTTCGAAACTGAAGATTACTAGAGTATTGTTTATTATATATTATTGCTATTATTAGTAGTAGCCCTATTATAATTTTTCTACAACTATCACGTACATAACGCTTATATGATAATTTTAAAGGCGAAAATCGATAATTTTGTTTACTGAGGTTGACAACTCTGATATCACTACCCCTCCTTTCTTTTATCATATCCTCTTACCTACGGATCCATAAGTAATTTCTAATAAGTTTTTGGATAATGCTGCCCATTACTTGAAGTTGTAAGTTGTATTTGAGTGTTTCTTGATATTTCAATCTTCACTCTTCACTTGTTTCATTTCTCCTTTATTCCAGTTTCTTTTTAGACGCCTCATCACGACGAAATTAAAATACCGCTAATTTTACAGTAATTATGTGTTATCTTTAAATAGATAAAAAAAAAAAAATGGAAAAGTGGAACAAGAGCTCACTAGACATTTTTTTTAAAACATGAGATACTGTTATTACGACTCACTTAAAAACAAATTTTTGTTTTCCAGTCATTTAGAAAATCAGCATTTATTTTCTCGTTTCTAAATGGCTGCAAACGGAAAGTTTCTAGGTGACTCGTGATAACGATACCTCATGCAAAATAATATTGTCTAGGGTGCTCTTGTTCCACATTTCGATTATCTTTTATCTATTTAAAGATATCACATAATTACTGTAAAATTAGCGGTACTTTAACTTTGCAGGATTAGGCCTCTTAAAACTTTGCTTAATATTCTTTGCTGTATTTTACAAAAATGGAAATAAAGATACGCCTATCAAAATAAATAAATAAATAAATAAAAATAAAAATAAAAAATCTTCAAAAATATATTTTCAGTGACTTGGTCCTAATTGAATTAATCTTTTTCATCTCTCTTCTCTACACCTAGGCCTATAGGGCTTATGATCCCCAGATTGAGAAATCTAGATTTAGTTGATTGTATCATTATAAACAGAATAAAGAGATAGTACAAACTGTTTGATGTCCGGAGCTATACAGAAATAGAACGTAGAGATGTAAGGACCAAAAAAAAAAAAAAAGGCTTTTTGGGAAGGGGGAGGCGAGAAGATGAGCTTTCTTTCACATTCTTTTGCCTGGAAAATTTTAAGCTTTTTTATATTTTTTTTTAAGGTTTCCACTTTAATGAAGAAATAACAGTTCACTTTTTCTTCTTTTCCTATTGTAACATGAAATAACATTTAATTACTGTATTCTGATGAGAAAAAACACGAAAAATTCAAGAATAAAAAAAATCGATTACTTGATGATAAAGGAAACAGGCAATATTTCTTTATATTGAATCTGGTCCTTGGCTCACCCTTTTCTCGCCTGCCAGTTTGAATTTAGGCAACCACTAGAACACTTGTGACAAGATAGGCTATATAACTTACAGCACTGGATTTGGTGCTTAGACAACCAAATTAACACCATGAATAGGTTGGGTTGCATAACAGACAGTTACTGGCACCGAAAGGAACAGTTTGAAAATCAATCAAGATAGCCAGCACCTGATGAAACATAGGGTTTACAAGTACTGAACGCTGTAACGGAACTTCTTAAATTGTAGGACCCACTAAAGAAAAACAAAAGTGGTACTAAAACGAGAAAATCACAAAAAGCCAAAAACTTCTGGTTTTTCTCTTAAAAATTCCGGTATTTTATGGAAAAAACCACCGTCCACAAAAGACAGCTTTTTTGCATCTCAATCACAACACTAAAAGAGTGAAATTTAAGTCATATTCGATTATAAACGTTCCACCGCGGACTAAAGATTCTAATAACATGAAGCCAATTAAAGATTCTAATAAAACGATGGGAAAGAAAATATAAAACCACCAAATTCACAGGCCTTCGATTTTTCTCCTATAATACATATACAAAATTGTTTTACTCGCGATGAGTTAATGTGTTTTGCTACAAAAAATGTCTAATTGTTTGCAATTGAACCTGTTTACTGGAGAGTTAAAGCAACTGATAAAGAAAAAGAAAAAGGAATAGCTAGCTTGAATTCAACAAGGATGCTTCTATGTTTTACAAGATTAGTTTAATTATTCCTTCCTTGGCCATCTAGTAACAAAAATTTTTGATTGCTTCTCAATTCTTAAGTTTTACTAAATGGTAACAGAAACAAAGTCAAAATCTTTGTTCTTTAACAAGTTTGCTTATTTCAAAAAAGTAAATTTTCTTTTTCAGTGCACATGAGGCAGACATTGGTTTTAAAAAAAAAGCAGGCAAAGATGCTGCAGGTAAAAACAGGCAAAGATGTAGAACTTTCGAGAAGCAAGCATCTCCGATCAGAAGATGAACTGAGACTAGACTTAAGGAGGAGTCAAGATGACAGCCAAAAATGGGCGGAGTCTCACGCCCTGAGAAGGCGGAGAACTCGAGAAGAAAACCCAAACGTCTTGAGACACTCAAGACGTGGAGAAGGAACTTACGAGGAAAAAAAAAAAATGATCGCGTGCTGTGTGCTGCAGAAAGACCAGCCAAGCCAGCCTCACTCTTCACTTCTCCGTCGCTCGAGTTGCGATGACGCTTTTGTGCCGCGCTAACAGATGGCAGCACATCTCAGGCAAGGTTCCACGTACATTTCCGCATACGGTATTCTATCACGTACAGTACTGTTTCGGGACACAGAAATCCACTTCTTTTCTTGTAATTTATCCATGATTTAAACATTTTTAGAAAATATGTATTTTCACCTTGACTATTTTATGAAATTTACTACGAAAAAGCGAAGACATCCAATAAATAATTCCAAATGTAGACGTACTATCTTTCGTCAAATTATTTTTGGCAACATGGATGAAGTTCGAAAAATCTGCAGTGCTAGGCCAGAGCAAAGTAATAGTACTATAAAAACGCCACTAAGAAGGAACGTTAAAATCAAAGTCTTTTTCCTTTAATTGAATGAAAACAAGAAGGAAACTGAGAGAAATGACTGCAGTTTTACTACGGTAAAAGAGTTGGATAGTATTCGGGAGTGAAATGAAATCTTTAGGTTTAACGTCCCACGAATATGCCCTTTAGGTTACGGTAGACAATGATTGAAGCAAAGTAAATGATGATGGAATAATTGGTGGAATGAAAATTTGGGAGGAAAGAGTAGCCCGAGAAAATCCACGGACACGACATTATCCATCACAAACTTACTTGGACGGGGATCGAACCAGAGGCCCAACGCATCAGAGGTACCCGCTCTACCACTAATCCACTGTAGATATTCCCGTCGATAGTATTTGGGTCTTGAGTCTAGCCGACAATAATTGACCAAATAGGAACAAAAGTTACAATTATGTACCTCTCTTCTGATTCAGGCTTAAAATCAACATTAAAATTTTCACCTGTCAAATATCACGGGGGGAAGAAGCACACAATCAAACAGTGGCTCGAATCAGGGACGTCATTTTGGCAGGATAGCCTCTGATTTTGAACAACACGTTTTTTTTGTTTTTTTTTTTTTTTTGTAATAAATGGTATACTAATACACTGGCGTCTCTGGCATGTAAAATTTGGGGGGCACATCGAAGAAAGTTATTAAAATGGTACTACCTAGCTCAACCTATTTATTATCTTCGATTCCATTTGTTACCTTTCTGCTTACCTTTACGGATCCCCTAAGGCATATCAAGAACTCTGATATAATCGTTCCACAGCCTGAATAATATATTCCAAATAAATATAATTATTTATTTATTTATTTATTTATTATTCTGTCGTTAGTAAATAAATTTAATTATAATGAAATATTGAATATTTTGTACTTCAAAATATTGGGGGGGACGCGACCCCCTCGTCCCCCCGCCAGAGACGCCTATGTACTAGTATACTAATAAAGTTGTGAAACTCTTATGTTGGTGTACGATCTTTCTGCTCCACTCTGGCAAAATCTAAAATAACGCCACTCACTAATGGAATATGATCTACATCTAACACTAGGTAAATTTAAACTATCTAACTAACTCTATTGCCTATGAAACCTGAAAGTTCAGTGCCGCATTCACAAAAGCTCTCCACTGACTTCTACCCTTAGCAAACCGGATCCAGTTTCTACTTTGTGTTCCTATTTCTGCGAGATCTATCTTAATATTGTCGTCCAAACTGCGCCTAGATCTTCCTAATGGTCGATTTCCGATTGGTCTTCCAGTTAAGACTTTGAAAGCGTTCCTACTCTCTTCCATTCTGGCTACATGACCTGTCCACTTGAGCCTCCTAGATTTGATGGCCCTAACAATGTTTGGTAAACTGTAAAAAGTATGCAGTTCCTCGTTATGAAGTTTCCGCCAATCCCCATTCCCGTTTCTCATGGGTCCGAATATTCGTCTCAGGATCTTGTTCTCAAATACTTTCAGTCTACGTTTTTCCCTCAGAGTAAGAGACCATGTTTCGCATACAGCACAACAGGCATGATTATCGTTTTGTATATCTTAAGCTTCAAATTCCTCGACAGAATTTGCGAACACAAAAGATTTTGAACTGAATAATAGCCCGAATTCCCTGCTTTTAGGCGACGTTTAATTTCTTCTCGAATATGACTTTCGTCTGTTAATATTGATCCTAGATATTTGAAAGTGTTAACTTTATCAAAAGTATATATTTTTTTCATATTTTAACTCATTAAAATAATTTGCAGTATTATGATCCTGACGAACTTGCATGCATTCAGTTTTCTCTGCATTTACTTCTAAACCCATGTCCCTGCAAGTGTTCAATAAGACCTCTGCATTTCTTTCTATTGTTCTCCTATCATCCCCTATTAAATTTACATCATCAGCATACGCCATAACCTAGTGAATCAGGGGACTCTCGATTCAGCCATTCTGTTCTCATTTTTCCCAGGATACTTTGTGATCGGTGACGTCACGTGGAGGTATCGCCAAGGATGTTACAAAATAGAGGATCTGCTCATACCACAAAATTGTAAAGCCATTCGTATCCCACAATTGGTGATTTTCTTACCTGTGAGAGGTTATTCCGGGTAATTTCTTCTTACTTCTATTTGTACACTTATACGTGCAGTATGTAACCATTGTATAATATAAATCTGAAGCAACGATTTAAATAAAAATAAACGACTGACACGCTACGTGTTTACATATGAAGCTCGCAATGTTTTGAGCCAACATATATGGCGGAAACGAAAGGAGCCAATCAGACGTGACAATGCTAGTTTGCCTTTTGCTTTCATTTAGTTAATAGGATGAAGATACATATGGGCAGATCCTCTATTTTATAACATCCTTGGGTATCGCGAGGTATCGTTCAAGAGAAAAGTGAAATACTGCCTAAGCAATTACGCTATTTGGTATACTGTTTAAAGCTGGGCAAAAGTCCCTCCACATGACGTCACGGACAGCGAGCCAATCAGAACGCTAAACGCGAATTGGAGCTACCTGTTATTTTATATACCTTGCTAGTGAATACCGTTCAACTCTAGCGTATTCCAGGACAACGTTTAATAATAATGGCAGCAATGCATCTCCTTGTTTCAGGCCATTCTCGACGTGAAAGCCCGTGGACAAACATTTTCCTACACAGACTTTAACTTTGGGATTCATTTAAACATATCTTAATTAATCTAAATAGCTTTTTCAGTATTCCAAATTCTGTAAGAAGAAGAAAGAACTTGAACAATTTATTTTATTTCATTTATTTACTTTGTCGTCAAAATTTTCTTTCCAATGTGGTGTTGGCAAGGCATTGAACTAGCATTTAACGGAGGAAAAAATGTCCAAGAACGAGACATAAGTATATCACCAATCGATAATTTCATTGAGCGGAAAAAAATGTTACGAGTTTGTGTGTATATCTCCATGCGTAGTTTTTGAGAGAATGGGGGAGAAATGTCTTTTTTTGTCTTCTGCGTCTACCTAGTCTCTTCCTTTCATTTCAAATCACTTTTCAAGGAACATATGTCGGAAATTGAGTGATTGCATTCTTTTAGCTAACGATATTTGTTAGGGATGCGCACGGGACGAGTCGAGAAAGAATTTTCCTGACAAAATTCGAGTCGAGTCACAGCTCTTCCAATAGAGAAAGATACATTTTTCGAGTCGAGACATCACTCTTACAGCACATTTTCGAGACGAGACAGCCAGAATCTTGTCTCGTGCGTATCCCTAATGTTTGTACTGAACTCCCTTGCATCACGGATGTTAGAAGCTGCAGTGGATCAGACACAGGAGTGCACCCAGAAATTTTTTGTTTGGAGAAGACTAATACTACAAACCACTATGTCTATGCACGGTAGTATTGAACCCCAAAAGGGGTATTCTGCACCCGAAAAGAAGACAAGTAATTGTAAAATACCTCCACCTATATGTTTGGAAAAAAATATTAGCCCAGAAGTAGATTGTTTTTATAAGAGAAACCGTACAGATGAAATGTAAAATCAAATGTTTATGCTCCATCAATCATTTCCCTGTTAAGACAAGTATAGTTTTATTCAGAAAGTGTAAACATATGTTAAGTTAGGAAATTTCGGTGGATGGGGGATCCAGATCGGGTGAACTCCCCCTTCTAGTGAGTCCGCTCCCAGTCAGACAGGTAATGCGTACTCAGTACCTTCGTTTTCACCACTGTTATTTGTGATTCGGGACAGGGCCGTGCTGTGGGAAGGGGCGAAAGCCCCGAGCGCCGAAGTAAGGGGCGGAAAAATCAGGAGAAAAAGGGGAAAAAGAAAGGAATAATTACTTAGAATATATGTATGGGGGCACCGTCGTATACTCTCGCCCCGGGCGCTGATTTTCCACGGCACGGCCCTGGTTCGGGGTTCAATGGCTCTTCATACTATTCCCTTTTATGAAGCAAAGAAGTTTCTTTGTTGTCTCTCAACACTAGACCAACACTAAAAATTTCGTACACTTTTACCGGCAATCAAACCCAGGACTATTATTCAGAGCACCTTTTGTATTATTTCGTTCTTTATGTTCGTCTGTTTTTTCATCTTCAATAATGGCCTACTAACTGGCGTTAATCGGTCTAGGTTAAAGCTAATACCTCAGTGTTTCATTTCACTCCTTTCAACATTTTAATATCATTTTCAACGAACTTAAAAAGTTCGTTACTGAATTCTCTATGCCTGTCTGTGTGTACGTCTGTCTGTTATTTGCGATTTTTCCAATTTTGAATGGTGCATTCGATAGAGCATCAAAAACTATCAGAGAAAGTGATTAATTTTTCGCGTGAATCTTACCGTTCCTGAGATATTGGCCAAAAAATGGCCGATTTCCAGAGATTTTAAGGAGCCATATCTCGAGAACAGTAAGTCATAGACAGATTATATTGGTGTTGATCAATATCTAAGAGGATGGTAAATATTTTGGTACCAAATAGGACCGGTGGCCACTGTCCAACTAGCCACTGGTTTGGTCAATGGCCAGTTGGCCAGTGACCATCAATTATTATCAGTACCGCAATGTTTACCATACTTTTAGGTATGGATTAAGACCAATATCATCTCTGTATGACTTACCGTTCGAGTTATATTGGCCAAAAATGGCCAATTTCTAGGTATTTAAGGAGCCATAGCTCGGGAACCATAAGTTGTAGAGAGATGGTACTGATGTTGATCAATACCTAAGAGGATGGTAAATATTTTGGTACCAAATAGTAACCGGTGGCCACTGTCCAACTGGCCATTGCTTTGGCCAGTGGCCAGTTGGATAGTGGTTATCAATCAATATCGTTACGAAAATGTTTAACATTCTATTAGGGATTGATTAACAACAATATCATCACTCTATGACTTACCGTTCCCATGATATTGGCCAAAAGATAGTTCCGATTTCGGGAGATTTAAGGAGCCAAAACTCGGGAACCGTAAGTCACACAGAGACCATATTGGTGTTGATCAATACCTAAGAGGATGGTGAGCATTTTGGTATCAAATAGTAACCGGTGGCCACTGATTAACTGTCTACTGACCAACTGGCCACCGTTCCCCAGATATTGGCCAAAAAAGTTAGAAATTTCTAGAAATTTAAGCAGCCATACCTCGAAAACTGTAAGTCATAGAGAGATGATATTTTGCTAATTTTTGCGAGAAAGAGAAGAAGGTGCGGATATAAAAAGGTTTACTTTTACATCTAGGAACAATGACAATTATCCTTCCCGCTTCATCTCTCCGTTCTTTTTAAATTTGTTCTGGCAATGCTCTTGGAGCATTCTCAACTGGTTATTTACTATATTACAGTAAGATTATTTCTTTTGTGAACGTTTCGGTGTAAAATGATCGAAGTGGTGAATCTAGAACTGTACAGTTCAGTAGGTATATTTGTAATTTGCATTTTTTTAAAAAGGCTAATTTACGAAAATATGCAAAGATCAGGCGCGCACCTAGAAATTTTTATTGGGAGGGTTCTAAGCTTTGGGGCTGTCAAAAACTACAAGCCACCCTACGTCTATGTAGTGCAGGGTGGCCCAAAAGTAAGTATATAGTCCCGTACTTATCAGCTCAGCTCACTGTATTTTATATCATTTCTTATTGTTATCAAACAGGTAGACCTAGTTTCTTTATTATTTGTTCTTAACGTCTTTTTACTTATAACTTAAGCCCGGAACAGTCGAAGCAAATATATCCATAAATTAGAAAGTTATACTTGATCAATGCACGGGACCTACTTTTGAGCCACCCTGTATTGAGAGAGTATTATTCTGCATCCGAAAAGACGATATGTAATTGTAAAATACTTCTATCTATATTTTAAGAGAAAAAAATGACAGAAGTAGATCGTTTTTGTAAAAAAAAAAAAAAAAAAAAAAAAAAAAAAAAAAAAGATGATTTTAAGATAAAATTTTCATGCTACATGATCATTTCCCTGTAGTTTTATTGAGAAAGTGTACATATGTATGTTGAATGAGGAAAGTTTTAAGGGAGCCCGGACCCAGTGGACTCTGGCAAAAAATAACTCATTAACTCTCACAAATTAATTGCAACTCGCGTAAAGTAGTAACGACATTTTCTGATTAGGTGACATTTTAGAGGTAAGTTATCAAATCAAGACTGCATCTTAACTGGTTCGGTTTTCGAACGTAGCGCCTAGTATAGCAAACTTTGGTTGTAGGTATGATATACCTTCGCGATAGTTAAGTCTTCAGGATAGTTAGTTAGACTTCGGAAGGCAAAATGTCTAGCAATTAGTTATAACATAGAACAATGCACTTTACATTACTTGTACCAACTATGTCACTATAAAGCCATTGCTTTAAGCCTCTTCTGAAAAGGAAATTTGTTGGCTTTTCTGCGTGACACCTCGTCGTAATTGAATTTAACACCGAATTGACGATTTGTTCCGCTAAGAGATTACTTGCGTAGAGTCGACAGATTTGAAATGTCCAGTGAAATTCATTGCTTTCAGACCCCTCTGTTGGCAAATCACGCATTCATTTTGAGAAGATTTATACCTATGTGTTGTCGAAAATGTACAAGTGTGTGATGGAGGGGAAGTATGTACGGTATATATATATATATAGTTGACATCAAGAGAGGGAGAAACATTATTAAAAAAAAAAAAAAAAAAACCAAAAAGTGTCTCTTAAATTAATGGAGCAGTACGGGAGATGATTTAATGTATCAACTAACCCTGAATTTCCCTGTTAGAATTGCAACTTTTTTAAAAAATCACTTTTGGAAGCTTTTATTTGATTTAATTTAAAGCAGAAGTTTTTAGAAAAAAAGTTTTCGGATACAGAACATATAATTATTTACTTAACAATTTATTTCTAACATTTCTGTTTATACAGTAAAAGCTTAGATAATGTTCTAACTCTTATTTTTGTGGTTTATTATAAACTTATTCCCTTGTGTTCTAGCACTCAAATGTTTCCCATTTTAAGTCTACGAAAAAAGAAAGATAAAAAAAAAAAAGTTCTCCTGGAAGCACATCATTGGAAGGTCTGGGAAGAGTGTAAAGTGTAGGACAACTGTGAGATTAACGTGATTAGAGCGCCTGGCTATAATTTATGCTTCACCTTCAACTTCCGATAGTCTATTTGCACGAGGCAGCCAGTGAGCGCGGTGCTACAGCCGAATTGGGGCGACCCGGTTCATATACATCACTTGTCCACTGATGGATTAACTGGGGAACGAACCAGTTCTCGGGTTATAATTGATCACTCATTTTTCTTTTCGTTCATTTCTTTACAGGAGAGTAGGGGAGGGAAAAATATTGTGTATGTTTTTGTGTGATTGTGTGCGTTTTCCATATATATGAACATATGTGCTTATATATCACATAATTCCATTTTTAACTCAGGCCGATATATATATATATAAAATCCCGAACACCATCTTCCATGAAGGACTCTCTAGACCAGTGGTTCTCAACCGATGAGTCGCGACACACTGGTGTGTCACGCTATCCCCTAAGATATATCGTGAAATTATAGAATATAAAAATAATGAAGAATTTAATAATAATAATTAGTTAAAATCGAGACAGACTGTACCAGTCAACGTCTCCAGCGGTAGCAATAATGCTCTTGGGTTTTCTCGACGTGCTCCCGATTCCTCCCACTTTCTCATTCCATCAATTCTTCCATTATCCTTCACTTACCTTAATCATCGTCTCCCAATAGCCTAACGGGTATAATCGTGGGACGTTAAACTCGAATATTTTTCTTTTTGGCGTGAAACACAGCACCTCCATTTTCATGTTAAGGTACAGTTTATAATATGCGAGAATATGTAACAAATTCGAACTCTCAGTTTTCTATAGTTTGGGATTTTTAAAAAGTCCAATAATCTATATATTAAAATGCTAGGTTTATATGTCTATAGGCGTTTATATGTTTGTGGCCAACCCTTTCGACACTGAGTTCTCGGTTATCACAGGCTCTAGAAATATAACGTTTTCAGTGATCGATTGCAAATTTTGGGTAGATTGTTCAGTTCTAATTGAATATATATATATATTTTTTTTAAAATGGCCGTTATTTCTTTATTACATTTTTTTAGGGGTACACTGGAAGTGTTAAAATTTTAAAAGTAAAATATTCTGCGAGTTATACATTCCGACACAACATATTTGTATACAGGGGTTTCAATCTCTCAGGTGTTTGTTTAATAGACAAATGATAATGAAAACAAAGGATAACCATTTCTCCAGTCTAAGATGAATCTTTAATGTTTGGAGTGTTTTGACCAATGCACACCATATATCATTGACATTATTATTAAATATGTGTGTAATGTATTTGCTTATTACACACTACATGTATATAAAAAAGAAAACACTGATCATACATGAATTAGGAAGTCCAATCGGAAGTAGGCTCAAATCTTGTAAACGGTCAGAGATATTGAAAAAAAATCTTCCCTTTCTTGTAATCGTTGGCGATTTTTTATCAAGATGTCCTTCACTTGTGTCTATAAAGGGACATGTATAGATGTTGGGAGGAATGACAAGGAGATTCATGCTCATATGTGAATGATGCGCCGTGTAGAGAACGCAGGATCAGCTAGTGAAGAAATAAAGTCTAATTCTTAAATTTGAGATGACCATGATCAAATATACTTTGAGACATTCATTCTCCGTATATATATATATATATATATATATATATATATATATATATATATATATATATATATATATATATATATATATAAGTTTTCTCCAACAATGTTGGTTAATTTCTTCTTTTTGGGCACAATATTAATCTTTATTTTCGAGAGGAGAAAAATTAAGAATAAAATTTTTGTTTCTTCTCATCTTTAGCTGCAGTTTCAGTTCCGTCTTAACTTCTTTTTAACGTACACGCACAATAAAGAACCTTGTATTATCTGTTACTTTGTAAGTACGGAAAATCATAAATGCGATAAGAAACCTGTTCAAAAAAAAAAAAAAAGTATTAAACAAAACTAGCTATACAACTTTCAACCAACTTTCAACCAAAACTGGTTATACAACTTTCTGGTTTTCATTGTGGATTATTTTCCTCATAATTTTACGGGGAGAGAAAAATCCCCACAAAGTAGTTGGATATTTCTTAATCAAACTCTTGTCATTTTAGGCTCTTAATTCATCTTTTGTGTTTCCATCTTTTGATTTTAACTTTGAGTTTCTTTAGGTCTAGCTAATAATATGATCTCTGTGTTAATTGTTTTCTCCAGTTACAAGGCTCTTTTTTCTTTCTTTCGTTAGTTGGAAGAGAAAACTTCCGTAAGTAGAAAACAGAAGACTCAGAGAAAGAAGATAGTTGAAAAGAATTAGACGACGAAAAGGGGTATCTGAAAAACAAAGAATGAAAGAAAAGAAATCAATTTTCTTCGGATTAAGCGTTATTTTCTGTAAACTCGTGTGGTTTCCCTAAGATACCGGTAAAGAGAGACTTTCTCTCGTTATTTTTTTTTCTTTTGACAGAAGATTCTATTTTAAAATCCTTTTTTTCTTGTTTCTTTACTAATCCGATTAGCTAGCTACTTTTGCAGGATATTCTTAGCTGTTGGAGGGGAAATGCAAGAGAAAGATAAATCACAGGAAAGAGTTATGTAAAGAATACTAAAACTCAAAGATTCTTCTGCAGCAATTTCCAAGTTTCCAGTAATGTAATATAATACTTGTGCAGGTTTACTTTTGGCGCACCACTCGGAATAATTGTTGAAAAATTACAGTTCTTTTACTAATTTCCGTCTTATTATTTCCTAAATGATTTGGGCTGGGCGACAGGAAAATATCTCATATAGCTTAATTAAAATTCAAGGGGCCATCCTTACCAATGTTGAAAAATTACAATTCTTTTACGATTTGCTTATAAATATGGCGTCCAGATGTACGCATGAACACTACAGTGGAAAAAGCGCAAAACAACCTGTTCTAGGTGGCCACTAAAAAGCACGAATGCTATCTAACCTAGTCAGAGCAGTGTGAAGCTGGAGTGCTCAACCATTAGCGAGGGATGTTTCCGAAGGGAGCAGGCGCGTTAGCGGAGGTGGGTATACGCATAAGCTAGGGTAGTGAAAACGAGTGGGTTTAGACAATGATACGAGTTTCAATAGTTTCAATAGTCATGGTTTCATACTAGTAGCGTTCCACTTGTAAACATAAAATACAACTTCTGTACACTGTGCAGGAATACACAGTCAATGAAAAATATTTTCTAATACAGTCGTCTTTCATACGCATTCACTTATTTTATCCTAGTACAACACTTGTAAGGATTTTACACTAGTAACCCTACACTGGTAAATATAAAATAAAGGTGTATTACTTTGCATTCAATTCTATCGCTTGCATAAATTTGTTTTTTATAAAATATCTCTTTTCATACAAAGTGTTGAATTTTTACCTGTAAATTTTTCAAAATGTGGTGCGCCAATAGTAAACCAGCATCATAATAGTTGGATGCTAGCAACAACAACAACAACAACAATAATAATAATAATAACTTATCCAGAAGTATCTCTATAAGTGTATCATTTCAAAGGCTGTCAGAAAAACATTCTTTTATTTTTCATTATGATTTATAAGGCATGAATTGAATTTGTTTTTTCTTTCGAACCGAAATTTCGTGTTAATAATTTTCTTTCTTTTTTTCCTTTCATTTTTTTTCATAAAAAATTTACGTGATAGAGCACAATCATTTTGATGAATTATTAACGTATAAGTAAATTTTATTGAACCGACGTAGCAAGCTTCTACTATTCGCCTCAGCTGGTATTTGTTCATGTATATTTGTCTATCTGCCTGTCCCACGATAACTCTCATAATACAATATATTTATCCGATTTGAATGAAGTTTGGTATCAATTTACTTACCTTCCTCTAACCTTCGGAAATAGTTTTATTGTTTGGAGTTTGAAATTCATCAACAGTAAAAAGGCAAAAGAGTGCAAGATCCACCCCACGCTGTATATTTGCATATGTACTCAGTGTAATCTACGTAAAAATTATTCGATTTTGATACAAGATATTGTATGTTCTCTTTAGGACTTCCTGAGCACAATCACTGCTTATGATCGAAATCGATCACATTGAAATCGATCGATGAAGCTAAAATGCAACAACTTCACTCGAACGTCAATTTCATTATTTAAATTAATTGATAAAGAACTTATCCCCCACCGAGTAATTACGCAAAAATTATTCAATATATTTTGACGCAATATAGTATTTTCTTTGAGAATTTCTAATCCGCACGTCTTGAAGCTGAAATCTGTCAAGCATAAAGGGAGTGAACTTACCCCTCTCCTCTGATTAAAACATACTTCAATCATAGAAGAAATCGTGAATCATTTTTGACATAGAGAGCTCATAACGGTTTGCAGTGGGAGGGGGTTCTTGGCTCCTTCAACAAGATATGAAAAAGTAAACTTTTTCCTTACTATCGTGAGTGTCCTTGAACGGTATGAACTTCGGAGCTTGAAACCCCTTGATGAAATTCTTTGTATATCACTGAAGGTTTGAGGTGGTGGGGACGACCAAAAGACGGAGATATTACAAAAAGGATACGGACTGAATACCTTTTTATTATATTATGTAGGCATAATTGTAAAGGAAAAAGGAGTCCTGTATTGTTTTCATAAATATATAAATTCCACTTATACATCGTAAGGGAAATGGCCGCCCCTGAAGATGTTGTGTAATATATGGAAATCTTAGCATGATCTGGTTCCGCGGTGACCCCAGTTTTGGCATGAATAACACACATATCATTAAAATTCGTATTAAATATTTATTGAGTTTCATGGAAACAATTCTTAGGAGATTGAAATCTTCTGATCGTATTTTTTAAACAATATTAAATTTACGGTTCAGTGTTCACTACAACTTTTTTCTTCTTTTCTTCTCTCAGTACAAGAAATTCCATTTCTGTATGCTTTTATACGGTTTGTGTCTTCTCGTGACAAAGTCAATTGAACCCGTATCCTTTTGTCTCCATCCAGCGAAAAATCCTCTGTTTAAATGTGCCTGACTTGAATTATTGAAATGTGCGAATGAGACGTATATAGGGAGAAATGGGGGAAGATAGACGCCTGGGAGGAGATGCAACGCTTTTACATGAGAATGCCTATTTATAGGAGAGAAGAGGAAAAACAAGGGACCAAACACTTCGCCACCAGATTCGTTCATCTTCACACACTTATCTTTCTTTCTTTCTTTTTGTTACTTCTTTTCTTTTTCACAGAATGTTTTCAACAGAGATTGAAAGTGTACTGGAGAGGTTCTCTTCTCAAACAGAGTTGCAAACTCTGAAAGCTTAATTTTGAGTAACTTTGAAAAAATACAGTTGCTTCTCGACTCCGTTCCTAATTCGGTCCAGAAAGTTATTTAAAAATGGAAGATCCAACTTATTCGTTTCCTACTTAAATTTTTACCTTCTTCCTCTTCTTCTTCTAAGCCTTTTCCCCAGTTAGCTGGGGTCGGGTAAATATCAATTAGCATTGTACTTTATACAGAAGAGAGGAAATTTACCTTACAAGTTGCAGTTGGTAATGAAGTACAATAATATGAAAGACAAAGCAAAACAGTACAGTAGAAATGAAACGTATTCCTTGCCCATTCAATATGCAGGTTTGTTTAAACTAGTTTAAACTAACTCTATGATTGTGGAAAGAATTAATCGTTCATTGGTTCGAGTAAATCAAATATTTATTTCAAGTACACATTGCATTTACTTAACGTTGGACCATCGTTTATTAATTTTAGCAAATCTTTATAACAAGTACATACTTCATTTACTTAACGTTTAACCGTCCTTTATTGATTTTAGCAAATTTTTAGTGTAAGTGCAGACCATTTACTTAACATTTAATCATCCTTTATTGACTTTAGCACATCTTTACAATAAGTACACACTTCATTAACGTTAACTTAACGTTTAACTGTTCTTTATTGATTTTAGCAAATCTATTTTAAGTACACGCTGAACTCGTTCAAATTTAACAGATTTCTTCCACATACTTTTCCCTTAATTATTGTTCTAAATAACAATCATTCAGATTTTATCTTTTGCGAAAATTTGACTAAGTCTAAACTCGAAATTTGATGGCTAAGTTCTGGAGAGGTGAAGGGCTTTATACAAAAATATTTGACATGGATACTAAACAGATCGAAGTCTATCTTCACGCCAAGTTTGGTCCAGATCAGATAAGTTGTTTGGATTGTGTACGATGTATTCTTTACTTAATGTTTATTTTTGTTTTAGAATAATCAACTTAATGACAAAAGAAGCATAGAAATTATGTAAAGAATATTATTTCCTCTGTAAGGAATATTTCAAAAATATTCAAAAGGAGGTTTCATATTTCTGCAGCGGTAGGAAAGCAAGCATAACATGTTTATGATTGGAGGGTAGAAAGAGTTTAGTAATCCTGATGAACTATTAATAACATAGGTCAAAATTATTGTTTGATAATATTTATTCCTGTTTACAACGTTGTTCTTTTGGCGAAGTAAAACCGTGGTTTATAAACTTCATACTAAGTAACTTGCAAACTAGCTATCTAGTCCTGAATATTTGTTATGAAATATATATAATATTAGCATATTATAATAATATTAGCATGATTATATATATATATATATATATATATATATATATATATATATATATAATCATGCTAATATTATTCCAAATATTTAGCGAATATCGCATTTTGAAAAAGAACTGATATGGTATATCTATTCCGGAAATGTGTCTGTTAGATGTAATAATAAATATGAACGCGAGATATAGTGGTCACGTCGGTAAAATTAAATTTTAACGCTACATATTAGCTTTATGTATTAAAAATGAAATGAAATCTTTAAGTTTTACGTCCTACGGTTATGCCGGTTAGGCTAAAGGAGACGGTGATGATGAGAGATGAGTGAAATGGTGGAATGAAGAAAGTGGAGGGAAACGGAAGAACCCCGAGAAAATCCACGAGCACGGTATTTGTCCACCACAAAGTCCACACGGCGAGAGCTGGGATCGAACCAGGAACCCCAGAAACCTTAGAAAAAATACCTAAAGCACTAGGAAAACTTATTTAATGTACTAAGAAAGCTTAATCAAGGTACTATGAAAGTTTATCTAATGTACTAAGAACGTTTACCTAATGTATAAAAATGTTTATCCAATAACTAGTTGTTGAAAACGACTTTTAGATGCTGTACGAAGTTTTCTTTCTTTAGCTTGTACAGTAGAGGTAATGTTTAAATTTTTCCGATGTCACTTCCCTCTATGGGTCCCACAGCGTGATACAGAAACAAGGTTAGCCATTTGAGGTGACACGTATTTCTGTGTTTATTTGCTGTTTAACTGCAACCTTAAAAATACACGATTTGGGTTAAATTTTTGCATAAGGGACAAATCCAGTCGATTAAAAATATTGTGATAAAATATTGATTTTTCAGAATAACTTCCTTTGAGATTATTTCAATTGTGATTAAATGTAACATGTGGTTCCTTTGAAGCTACTGTTCCACTTATTCCTACTGTTCGAGGTTGAAATCTGTCAAGGAAAAAAAAAAAGCCTGTCTAGTACATGGGGTTCCGGGTTCGATTTCCAGTGGATGAGCGTTGCATGCGTTACAGTGTTTCGGATTCTAACTTAAACTGTAGGTGCATGTCTCATATAGCCTCGGTGCCTAAACGTCATTAAATGATCAAAAAAGATGTCAAAGGTAATGGATAAATTCAACTTCCATATCTCTATGAAAATATATTAAAAATATATAGAGTATTAAAAAAAATTGTCACAATATTTTGACAATTGATTCTTCACATCAAAATAAGAAAAACAAGTTGTAAAAAAAATTCTAAAGGAACTAAATTATGCAAATATCCATCTTTCAGAACGTCCCGCACTTGCGTAAGAGTCTTCATCCCGGCGAAATTAAAATACCGCTAATTTTACATTAATTATGTGATATCTTCAAATAGATAAAAGATAATCGAAATTTGGAACAAGAGCGCCCTAGACAATATCATTTTACATGAGAAACCGTTATCACGACTCACTTATCTGCTTTCGATTTCGAGCCATTTTGAAAATCGGCATTTATTTTCGCGTTTCTAAACAGCTGAAAACGGAAAGCCACTAGGTGAATTGTGATAACGGTACCTCACGCAAAATAATATTGTCTAGGACGCTCTTGTTCCATATTTCAATTATCTTTTATCTATTTGAAGATATCACAGAATTATTGTAAAATTAGCGGTATTTTAATTTCGCCGGGATGAAGACTCTTAAGGAAAGCGTTCACCTTTGATGAGAAAGGTTCCTGATTCGACCCCACGTCATGCTAATTTGGAGTGGGACAACAATTTGTCTGTTTTTTCTCGGGGTTCTTTCCACATTTTCATTCCACCAATTCATGATACTTATTCACCTTCATCTGTTCTAATTAATCTACAGGCCATAATCGTGGGACGAAAATTTGAAAAATTTCATTTCATTTCACGATAATTTAAAAGGGATGTATACCTTGGTTGAAGTGTCTTGGTGTTCCCATAGTGGTGTCATTTCCAAATCGTAGAAACTCCGACAAGGAAAACGAATGGATACAAAGAGACGAAGAGAGGAAAAAAATACTTTATTTTTCTTTTTACTTATTTTGGTTACCGTTTCTTTTTCTCTCATTTTAGTTGTGTTGTCCTCTAGCTTCAGTCCCTTCTCTATTTTTATTTTCTCTGACTGTCTGTCTCTCCCTGTTTTAACCTCCTCCCAGTTCTTCGTGTTTTTTTTTTTTTTTTTTTTTTTTTTTTGTATCTTTATAAATGGCCGTGCTAAAACGCGAACCTCATTCAGTGAATGGTTCTCTGCTGTTTTAAGGAGAAATCGTGAATTCGATATATATATATATATATATATATATATATAGAGAGAGAGAGAGTCAGTTGGAGTAAGTAAGTTTGGTGTGGGGGGTATTCTTAACAGTATCCACACGCACATACACTTACGAAATACACCCACTTGCATATACATATAATCACCCCCCTGTATTATACATCTAGTGGATCTTCTTTCACCCCCTCTTTTTATACATATACAAAAGTGTCCACCTTATCCATCCCTAGAAACACTGAAGGTTTCATGTTTTTTTTCTGTTTTTAGAGTGTATACTAGAGGGCGACCGGCTATCGTTGGGGAATAATAAAAAACTATATACGATAAAGAAAATAACCTCTAAAAGGTAGCCTCAATAAATCAAGACTTGGAGAGAGGAACTCGAGCAATTTAGATTTCAGGAAAAGTCTGAGTAAATATAAATGTAGAGGGGACACAAAAACGGACCCTCCTCCTCCCATACCGGAAGAAATATACTAAAAAGAGATATGAATTGTTCTTTGTTTACTAGATTTTTTTTTTTGTTTTATACAAAGAAAAAGTGAATGCCATATTTCATTATGACAAATGTAAGTGACCTCACTTAAGATGATTGAACGGCGTTCACCAATCTTGGTTGTGATTTCTTAATCCAGTGGGGAGTTTTTGTGAAAAATTGTTTAGTGAAACATCACGGTTGAATAGTAGAGAGCTTTAAGTGCTCCTAGGTTCGATCCCAAGTCGTGTATGTTAGTGATAAGTTAGTAAAACCCAGCCGGAGCTCATGTGGTTCGGATTCCACATCAATCATGTAGCCTCGCTGCTTAAAGGGACGTTAAACTCAAAATCAACTCAGCTCGAGCTAGTGTGATGTTTTCCAACCTTTTGTAGCTGGTGACACACTTATCACGAAATACGTAGTAACAGAAATATTAGTTAAAATTGAACATAATTGTTGCCCAGGGCCGGATTAATACACATTTACTTCCTAGGCCAGCGTTTCTCAACCAATGTGTCGTTAGCTTTTAGATGTCTTCTAGGATCTTCTGCAAAGAAATTATCTTTAGGAGAAAATAGAAATTTATCGCTAATCAACTTTAATTTCACACTTGTCTTCCAAGTTTAAAGCTGGAAGGTTTGCTTTTAAATCTGTTCATTTTTCTTATTGGAAAGGAACACTGGACATGAGAGTGTGTCTGTCAAGTGTTTGTCCACGGATAGATATGCTTTGCGAAAATCGCCAGGGACAAATATCTAACTAATTTTAAGTTTGACGTCTTCTTATATTTCTGATGGTAATATTTCTTTCTCATATTCCTTGCTTAAGAGTCATAAGTTTCTTTTATGGTAATGTGTTTCTATTTGAAGAGTTTTACGTAATTTGCTTATGATATTTGTATCCCATAGTCGTTTCATAATAATAAGAAATGTATGTATTTTTGTTTGCTTTTTGCATCTACTAAAAAAAAAATCATATGCAGGAGTGTCGTGAAAGTTTCAAACGTACTTTGGTGTGTCCCAAAGGAAAATAATAATAATAATAATAATAATAATAATAATAATAATAATAATAATAATAATAATAATAATAATAATAATAATAATAATAAGAAGAAGAAGAAGAAGAAGAAGAAGAAGAAGAAGAAACGCTGTCCTACGCTATGCTCTTTCACCAGCATACACAAAGTAATATAATGTAATTTTAAATTTATTTTTCTACTTACCGATGCTGCTCATTCTGTTTTAATACACCAAGGAAATTATATGTTTTGATTGAGCTTTTAGACTTCAGTGTGAACTATAAAGACCAATTTTCCGTCCATAATGGATTCGGCACTCTGTTGCGGCTACACAATTTCATTGTTCAATACACGTTCATATGGCATAATCATTCGAAAAAGAAAAAAAGAAAGTTATAATCTGTAACGAATGTTGAAATCGACGACGTGGGAAATTTCTAACACACATGAGGAATTATTTTATTCTGTAAAATATGTCACCCCATAGGCTGCATGCCGCCTTAGTTACAGGTTACTCAGCTTAGACGCCTATTCTGAGCCTCTTTTTGACATTGCAGGCGTTGACTGGTATAATCAGTCTCAAAATTGATTTTACGAGTAACTTCCGATTAAAGGTTTCATGGTAAAAACAAACTGTGTCAAATAAGTGTAGACTTATATATATATAGTTCTAAAAATGGCGAACAGAACTCATTCTACAGATCAGAATAAAGCGGAAACTCTCCAGGGCCCCCTTCAGCCGCTATGGAGAAAAAAAATCACTATTTGGCAACGTATTACATTAACTTGGAATTATTACCATTAAAATCCATTAAAGAGCTACGTTGATCGTTACGCTAATAGGTGGTATTAGTGTGAACATTTACCAACGTCAATTGCTATCTGGAAAGAATCGAGTAATTATTTGATAGCTTCATAGCTTTCAACTGTGCAAAGTTTCCAGCCACCCGCCACCTCGGCACTAGTTGTAGGTAAATACAAATGGTGACTCGTTTGGAAAACTGGTCTCGCAAAGAAGCCAGCTCACTCATTCGATTTCTGGGAACGAAACATGCAACAGAGGCTGAAATTGAACGGTAGCTGGTAGGGATTCACGAAGAGACTGCAATATCTTGTTAGAAAGTCGCAGAATGGTATCGAAAGGTTGCAGCTGGTAGAGAAAACGTCACTGACGACGAGTGCAGTGGTCGACGGCTTCAACAGATTTGAACACAGCTCGCACGAAGGAGCTGATTTAGACCAACGAGAGGATCACGTTATGACATCTGATGACAGAATTGGGAATGTAGTTCGGAAATGTTTGTCACATGATGCACGATCACGTTATGGCATCTGATGACAGAATTGGGAATGTAGTTCGGAAATGTTTGTCACATGATGCACGATCACGTTATGGCATCTGATGACAGAATTAGGAATGTAGTTCGGAAATGTTTGTCACATGATGCACGATCACGTTATGGCATCTGATGACAGAATTGGGAATGTAGTTCGGAAATGTTTGTCACATGATGCACGATCACATTATGGCATCTGGTGACAGAATTGGGAATGTAGTTCGGAAATGTTTGTCACATGATGTACGATCACGTTATGGCATCTGATGACAAAATTGGGAATGTAGTTCGGAAATGTTTGTCACATGATGTACGATCACGTTATGGCATCTGATGACAAAATTGGGAATGTAGTTCGGAAATGTTTGTCACATAATGCACGATCACGTTATGGCATCTGATGACAGAATTAGGAATGTAGTTCGGAAATGTTTGTCACATGATGCACGATCACGTTATGGCATCTGATGACAGAATTAGGAATGTAGTTCGGAAATGTTTGTCACATAATGCACGATCACGTTATGGCATCTGATGACAGAATTGGGAATGTAGTTCGGAAATGTTTGTCACATGATGCACGATCACGTTATGGCATCTGATGACAGAATTGGGAATGTAGTTCGGAAATGTTTGTCACATGATGTACGATCACGTTATGGCATCTGATGACAAAATTGGGAATGTAGTTCGGAAATGTTTGTCACATGATGTACGATCACGTTATGGCATCTGATGACAGAATTGGAAATGTAGTTCGGAAATGTTTGTCACATAATGCACGATATTCTGCAGTACCGGAAAGGTTATTCCTGATAGCTGAACATTCAAGGGTAGGATTTTTACCAGAAGGAAATCTTCAAACTCATCCTACTATGAGACACGTGCCTCAACCGATATGGAGAGTTCGAGGGTGTGCGAAATGGAGGGGTGGAGGTTATTATGTCGAAGAATAACCTATGTATGTACTATTCCTGTTGGCTGTATTCGTTGTATGAAATAGTATATACACGTTTTACTGAAGGCTATGTTACCTTACTTTCTGATCACTTTTCTTGTGGGTATATATACAGATAGATAGATATAATCCCAAGCAGCAGCTGTTATTACTTTGGGTTCACACTAATGATATCAGGTGGTAAGTTCAATGAATTATTTAAAGCCTATCTTGCTGCCGAATCAGCACTTTTTCGTCTTGGTTATCTATGATTAACAAGAACTAAAAAATAACAATCCGTTTGCCTGATAGTATATATTTTATAGTGTTGTTAAAATTCCAATAATTCATTATTTAAATAAAGGATTTTTTTGAACATTCGTTATTCAAATAATTATTAAAAATGAATAACTATTTGAGCAAATATTTAGATAACGAATAAATATTCGAACAATTATTCAGATAACAAATAAATATTTGAACAATTATTAAGATAAAATAAATATTTGAACAATTATTAAGATAACGAATAAATATTCAAATAATTATTCAGATAACGAGTAAATATTAGAACAATTATTAAGATGACGAATAAATATTGGAACAATTATTCAGATAAAAAGTAAATATTCGAACAATTATTCAGATAACAAGTAAATATTCGAACAATTATTCAAATACCGAATAAATATTCAAACAATTATTCAGATGACAAGTAAATATTCGAACAATTATTCAGATAACGAATAAATATTCAAACACTTATTCAGATAACGAATAAATATTCAAATAATTATTCAGATAACGAGTAAATATTAGAACAATTATTAAGATGACGAATAAATATTGGAACAATTATTCAGATAAAAGTAAATATTCGAACAATTATTCAGATAACGAATAAATATTCAAACAATTATTCAGATAACGAATAAATATTCGACCAATTATTCATATAAGGAGTAAATATTCGAACAATTATTCAGATAACAAATAAATATTTGAACAATTATTAAGATAAAATAAATATTCGAACAATTATTAAGATAAAATAAATATTCGAACAATTATTAAGATAACAAGTAAATATTCGAACAATTATTCAGATAACGAATAAATATTCAAACACTTATTCAGATAACGAATAAATATTCAAATAATTATTCAGATAACGAGTAAATATTAGAACAATTATTAAGATGACGAATAAATATTGGAACAATTATTCAGATAAAAAGTAAATATTCGAACAATTATTCAGATAACGAATAAATATTCAAACAATTATTCAGATAACGAATAAATATTCGACCAATTATTCATATAAGGAGTAAATATTCGAACAATTATTCAGATAACAAATAAATATTTGAACAATTATTAAGATAAAATAAGTATTCGAACAATTATTAAGATAAAATAAATATTCGAACAATTATTAAGATAAGAAGTAAATATTCGAACAATTATTCAGATAACGAATAAATATTCAAATAATTATTCAGATAACGAGTAAATATTAGAACAATTATTAAGATGACGAATAAATATTGGAACAATTATTCAGATAAAAAGTAAATATTCGAACAATTATTCAGATGACAAGTAAATATTCGAACAATTATTCAGATAACGAATAAATAATCAAACAATTATTCAGATAACGAATAAATATTCAAACAATTATTCAGATAACGAATAAATATTCGACCAATTATTCATATAAGCAGTAAATATTCGAACAATTATTCAGATAACAAATAAATATTTGAACAATTATTAAGATAAAATAAATATTCGAACAATTATTAAGATAAAATAAATATTCGAACAATTATTAAGATAACAAGTAAATATTCGAACAATTATTCAGATAACGAATAAATATTCAAACACTTATTCAGATAACGAATAAATATTCAAATAATTATTCAGATAACGAGTAAATATTAGAACAATTATTAAGATGACGAATAAATATTGGAACAATTATTCAGATAAAAGTAAATATTCGAACAATTATTCAGATAACGAATAAATATTCAAACAATTATTCAGATAACGAATAAATATTCGACCAATTATTCATATAAGGAGTAAATATTCGAACAATTATTCAGATAACAAATAAATATTTGAACAATTATTAAGATAAAATAAATATTCGAACAATTATTAAGATAACAAGTAAATATTCGAACAATTATTCAGATAACGAATAAATATTCAAATAATTATTCAGATAACGAGTAAATATTAGAACAATTATTAAGATGACGAATAAATATTGGAACAATTATTCAGATGAAAAGTAAATATTCGAACAATTATTCAGATATCAAGTAAATATTCGAACAATTATTCAGATAACGAATAAATATTCAAACAATTATTCAGATAACGAATAAATATTCGACCAATTATTCAGATAAGAAGTAAATATTCGAACAATTATTCAGATAACGATTAATATTCGATCAAATATTTGAATAACGAATAAAAAATATTCCAGAATTATTTAGATAACGAATAAATAGGCCAATTCGGAGAAGTATTCAGATAACGAATAAATGGTAGAGCTATTATTTGGGTAACACATTAATATTCGAACAATTATTAGAATGTGAATCTACAGTATATTCAAACCATTATTTGGGTAACGGTTATACATAAGCACTCCTAACTGTGAATATAAAACTTGTACTTAATTTGAAATTGTCTCTCCCTAAAATACTAGCTTGACAGCTGCATCAAAGAGCATTGTACGTATAAAAAGAAGAAGAAATAGTCAGACATGCAGATAAAGCTAAATAAATACAGTAAATTTAATAGTGTGACATTGTTAGCGAGCTGGAAAATCGTCAACATCCGTCGTTGAAGAGCATTTGAAAGAAATCTCAGCAAACTGCTATCATCCAAATTCAAAACTCGCAGGTGTTTCGTGTTTCTACGTTTGTCCATACACGCATGTACAGGAGGCAACGTAGAACATATTCGCATCATATATGAATAAATAATATATCATGTGGAAATATATATATGTACTCAGGATATTGATTTTTTTTATAATTCTTACGATAGAAAATAATTGTAGAGAGAAAGAAACACATCTATGCATTAAAACGGGAAAAGGATATATGATTTACTGATTCTGCAGTGATTTCAAACGTCATTACCGGAAACGAGCATTTCCTGGTTTCCGGTTCCCATAATATAAAGTAATTATCAATGTGGAAGCTGTACGGATGCTTTGACATGCACTAGTTAAAATCTCTGCTTACATAGATTTTTTTTTTTTTTTTGCTTCTTTCTTTTACAACCTGCAGCTCAAGGAAACATCTGCTGCACTTAGCTACTAAAAAAACGTGTGAAATGAAAATATTTCAGATAACGAACTGATCAATTCATATAGTCAAAACTATTCCAAACGGAAATATGTTCGTTAAACGAAAAGGAACTGTGGATAAAATAGTAAAAGGTGTTAAGTTGCTACTAGACTAATCTTGCCTTATATGTCTGGAAACATATACATAGATATAAACATGTCATGTTAGTCACCACTCTAAGTTAGATAGTTTCTACGGAACTAAAAGTATTGAACGCGAAACAGTGAAATTAATAAAAATGTTCAATAATGACCTTAAGAAGTTCCCAACTTTAGAAACATAACAAGCTTAGTAAGTAAAATTAGCAGCCTGAATGGTTGCACAGAATATGTTCTAATTAAGTTAATAGGCAATGTTCTATAAATGAAGTAGTTAAAATTAAAACACTGAAATCTATCTTAGTTCGTTATTCTCAGCTCCATAATAAATATCTAAACTTACAGAAGTATCTAATTGTTTCCACAGAAATGTTGCCAAATTAAAAAAAAAAAAAGTGATGAAATTAAACAAATGTTCAATTTCATACGCTGTGCAGTGCACTGAAACTTGTTCAGGTTGTCCGAGCTTATGAGATAGCCATGAGAATTGAAAGACGTACACAATAGTTACATAAACTGAGGGACATATACAAAAAGAACAAGCTTGAACACAGTGACATATACAAAGGGAATAAGCTTGAACACAGGGATAAATACGAAACGAATTAGCTTGAACACAGGTACATATACGAAACGAACTAGCTTGAACACAGGGACATATACAAAGGGAATAAACTTGAACACCGGGACATATACGAAACGAACTAGCTTGAACACAGGGACATATACAAAAGAAATTAACTTGAACACAGGGACATATACGAAACGAACTAGCTTGAACACAGGGACATATACAAAAGGAATTAGCTTGAACACAGGGACATATACGAAACGAACTAGCATGAACACAGGAACATATACAAAAGAAATTAGCTTGAACACAGGGACATATACGAAACGAACTATTGGTGCGAGCTGGCATCGAACCAAGGACCCCATGCACCACCAACACTGAGCCACCGCAGCCCCAAGTAAGTTTCTGCTGGACAACATCGTGTCCGTGAGTTTTCTAGGGATACTCCCGTTTCCTCCCGCACTTTCATTCTACCAAATCTTCCATCACCATTCATTTGTCTTAATCATTTGTCTCCCTTAGCCTAAAGGGCATAATTGTTAGACGTTAAAGATTTCATTTCATTAATATATATATATATCGGAGGCAATTGCCACTTTCGTGCCTCCCCAAATGACTCCCCTGTATGCTACTGATTAGAATAATGATTGAGAGATTAGCGTTTAGCGTGACTTCTAGCGTGAGGCTAGGAGACTTGGACCAACAGCTTAACGTGCGATCCAAATTGCATCAGCTCCTACTTTAGCAATAATAAGAGCATCACCCGGGAGAATCGATCCCGGGTCTTCCGCGCAAAGTATACTAAATGTCACTTTTTGCAATATGAAACATAAACAATAGGTAATATAATTTCGTTTGGCAAAAATAATGAACTGCATTATCCAATGGAAGATTTATTATTATTATTATTATTATTATTATTATTATTATTATTATTATTATTATTATTATTATTATTATTAGTATTAGTATTAGTATTAGTATTATTAGTATTATTATTATTATTATTATTATTATTTAATAATATTGAGGCGCAGTTGCTCAGTGGTAGAGCGTTCACCTCTGGTGCCTGGGGTTCCTGGTTCTGTCCCAGCTCGCGCCAAGTATTTCTAGATCTTGTGGTGGACAAATACCGTGTGCCTGAGTTTTCTCGGGGTTCTCCCGTTTTCTTCCACTTTCTTCATTCCACCATTGCATTCATTTCTGATTATCACCGTCTTCTTTAGCTTATCCAGCGTAAGAATGGGACGAAAACTGAAAGATTTCATTTAATTTATTATTATTATTATTATTATTATTATTATTATTATTATTATTATTATTATTATTATTATTATTATTATTACAAATATGTATCACCGCAAACCGTCACCAATAACAAATGCTCTTTCCGAGCAAATAGTTTATCTTGCTGACGCGGTGGTCACGCGTCTTCCAAGGACATTACTTAAAGCTTCCTTGACTTTCCATGTCTCTCGCTTAACGTTTGTCGAGGATGAGGCACGAATATTACATGCCGTACATATGTAATATTATTTTAAAAGTCTTTTGCTTTCCCCCTTTTTTATCATAACTTCTTCTTACTTCTTCATTGCGTATTCTAACGAAGGATAAACCATTGAATACGTATATACGTAGAAAGAAAGAGAGAAACAAGAGAGGAAAGCTGGAGGGGGGAGAACAAAGGGGGATTGACTTTCCCTTCTCTGGATTTTCCCAGGTTCTACGCATTCCCCGTGGACCCATATTTCCTGTCCAGGAGCTCTTTGAAGATATTCAGAAAATTTTATCAGCGACTCTTCTGAAACAGATTTATGCATATCGGAGAGGGAAAGCGTTTCAGATCTTTGGCTCTACGCTTTCTCCGGTCGGCCCATCATTTTGTAAAAATGTGAAATTTATACATTGATATCCTCCCAAAATAGCCGCATAATTCGTTCTCAGTTGCCTTTAAAAGAGAAATTTATCAGCCCAAGGAAAACATCATTGTTTTTTTTTTTTACTACCCATGAAAATATATATACATATATATACACACACACACACACACACACACACACACACACACACATACACACACAATCACTGAAAAGTATCCGTGTTGGACAGTACTATATAGTAATGTATCCTTCCTTACTCAAACATAGAATACAGTACTTAAATAAAAAAAGCAGTAGAGTTTCATCAGATAGAAAGAGAAACAGTGCCGAAGCAGCCATTTTTATTTGGTGATTTTTGGTGAGAAGAATATATATACACACACAAACACATGTTGAAAGTTTTAGTTTTTTTTTTAAGGGCTCATAGTTTCTATCCCGTAGAAGAAAATTTCACTATAAAAATTGCCTCAAATTTAATAGAAAATGTTCCAAATAATATTTATAGTCTAAGCATTACTTGAAATGAAATGAAATCTTTCAGTTTTACGTCTCACGATTATGCCGCCTAGTAGAGATGCAAAAAAGCCGGCTTTTTTGAATCGATGGTTTTTTTCACATAAAAAGCCGGCTTTTTTGGGAAAAAAACGAGAATTTTGGAAATTTTGGCTTTTTTCAACTTCATGATTTTTCTATCTAAATAACTTTCTTATAGTATATTCTATAGTTAGATAAGAATTCCATGACCTGAATGTCATATTTCGCTCTGAAATTCACCATCAAGATGGATGGAGCACATGTTTTACGAATTAAAGCTAACATGAAGAATGTAGTATTTGAGGGTAATTTTAGAGGCTATTTAACTTTATTTTAACTTTTGAGTTATCGACATCTTTTTTCTTCTCTAGTTTGTCATCCGTGTTTCATTTCTAAGAGCTTTTAGTACTCTAGCTTCTAGCGCAAAAGTTAAACTTCCCCCTTTTTCTATTTATCCGTCAAAGCGTACGTTTTTCAATATATCCGTCAAACCGTACTTCCACATTTCTGTTATACTGTAGCTGTGAAGTGATTTAGCATTAATTTTCCGGACACAACCTTGAATACCAATTTATACAAATAATCAGTAGCGGATTTAGAAAAGTACTTTAGGAGGGGTTTTTCTGATTGTTTCGTTTCCTAAAAAGTTCTAATTTTATTTGGGAAGTGCTTGAAGTTTATGAGTACAGGCATAACTAATATTTCGCTTCGTTTATATGTTTAGCAATAATCTTCCGGATACAACTTTAAAAATCATTTTATACTGAGAATCAGTGGCGGATTTAGAAAAGTATTTTGAGAAGGGTTTCTTACTAATGTTTAGTTTTTTAAACATTCGTAATTTTTATTTGACGGGAGCTTAAAGTTTATGAGTAAAGGCATAAATAATAGATATTTCGTTTGTTGCAGACATTCCGTAACTTTGGGGAACGGGCTTCAGTCCGAAAGACCGCCCCCCTAACCTTCGCAAAACCGTCACTGCTGGTAATTAGTAATAATAACGATTTAAAAACAATAAAAAAGGAAGTCGCCCAACTCACAGTACACGCACTATTTCTACATTCACAGATGGAATGAAGAAAAGCTTTGTCAGAATGGTCGAATGCTGGTTGAATCCCGGACTTCCCGATAGAAGCTCAAAAGCTAATCACTCAGTCATGTTTGTTGTGCAGTTGTATAGCTTAACTTAAATATATTCCGTAGTCTTAGTCATGTTTGTTGTGCAGTTGTATAGCTTAACTTAAATATATTCCGTAGTCTTTTCTTTTTTTTTGGGGGGGGGGGGAGTTCCGTAATGTTATGTTGAATCCCTCTTGTTAAAAATTCAGAAAACTTGAGGATTGGGTAAACTGTGATGGTGGTTCTATAAAACTTAACTGTAGAATTTCAAGAATATACAGAACCAAAAGCTCTAGATGTTCAGCCTTTAAGTGTATCATATAAATCTAAGTATTTCTCTTATGTTTTATTTTAATTTTATTTTGTTTCAAAAAGAGGGTATGGAATATTTTGAAGTAAAAATACTACATACTATTTTGCTAGTTATTTGTGTATTCTTTAAAAAGAAGTGTTTACTTTTAGGGTTGGCTGGTTAACACCAACTTTTTTTTTTAATAACTGGTTTAAACCACAAAAATAAAAAGAATGAAAAATGCGAATCGTGTGAACTTCATGGTGACGTTTCCAGATATCAAACCACCTGCAATAGTTTTATTTCCCTTTCACCTTTTAATCAAGGTGTCCCATGTTCAATTCTCGGTCGAACCACAACCCTTCTTTCATGCGTAACCCAAGTAGCGGTTCGGATGTCAGTTTAAGCGAAAGTCTTCTCCTTGATAACCTCGGTATTTCGTAAGGACGTTAAGCCTAAATATACGAAACAAACCAAATTGTATATTTCTGCATGCCTAAATGCGTGTTGTTTTATAAAGAAGCCAATATTGCTTAAATATATTGATAGAAATTGGCAAAATTTATCGATTGCCTACGTAGCTTCCAACATTAGCTTGGATTGGACTTTCAATGATATCTACGTACCGGTACTAAATTTGTAATTTAATACCTCAGTTTTAGCGTACTGATTATGGTACGTTGACCTTTAAATTTTACATGCAAAGCAATAACAGGATTTTCCCGTTATTGTCTTACATTTCAAGTAATGACGGGATTTTCCCAATGGCTAGGGCGGGAGATTCTCAACTTAAGAAATTTACTGACCGCACTTCTTTAAGCTTATGGGAGTTCTTCCGGCATAACCCCGCTGTTGCATAATAACATCAAGGCGAAACAAACTTATTTCTGTGAATATATAATATAAATACATAAAGCAAAAAATCTAAGTCAAAAAAGCCTGGTTTAAACCAAAAAAGCCTGGTTTAAAACATCCCCCAAAAAACGAGTTTTCGGCATTTTCAAAAACAACCACGGTTCTTGCCAACTCTGCTTACTTTTGTATATAGGAGGTTAAAAAATTCTTATTATATACATTGGTTAATCCTGTGGAATTCATAATGTAAATATGTTGAAGAAAAATTGTTTGAAATATTTTTTCGAAATTCATAGTTTATTTTCGATGTTTTATATTATTATCAGCATCAACCACTAATTAAATGATTTTTTGTGTTATAGAGAACGATACAAAGTCTGTTTTATCAATTTAAAGCAGTATTTTGAAAAAAGCCCAAAATTTCCCAAGCAAAAAAGCAAAGCAGAAAAAACCGAGTTTTTTTCCAAAAAAGCCGGTTTTTTTTCGAGCCCTTGCATCTCTACCGCCTAGGCTAAATGAGACGTTCACGATGAGAAATTAATGCAATTGTGGAATGAATAAAGTGGGAGGGGAAACGGGAGAACCTCGAGAAAACCCACGTAAGCAGTGTTTGTTCACCTCAAAGTCCACTTGGCAATAGCTGGGATCGAACCAGGGACCCCATGCACCAGAGGCGAACGGTCAATCAGTTAGCCACCGCGGCACCTAAGCATTACTTGATTTTTGTCCTGAAGATTATGCATACTGTTATACACATGACTATTTTATGTGTATTGCACTACAGAATAAATGTATTTAATGACTTAATTTATATTATTTTTCTTTAGTACATGCCTAGTAGTAAGAGATTATTGAAATAGAAAGGCCTCCTCGCTGCCCTAGAGGCTAGCAATTGTGCCTCCGGAGCACAAGGTCCCAGATACAACAGCCTTGGACATGCAGTTCAGCTTTCACTTTAAACTGCAGATCTCGTCCTTTATAATCGCACTGCAGACAAATGACATCAATACTAATCAATCAAAAGGGAAATCACAAGTGGACAACTATAGGGTGTGGTATACTAGAGGAATTTTAAAAACATTCCATAAAATCCAGATATGATACTGCTAAACTTATATACAGATGGTGATCGGAAAAATGGAAACACCTGTAGTTGGCAACACGTCAGATGTATGGGTTGGCAGTGGTGTCGTGGCGCCCGCAGCGCTGGACCGCTGATGGTGGTGTGTTACGTCGTTCTCCATACTACGTCAGGCGCAGTGGAACAGCAGTGTCCAGTGGCTGCAGCAGACGGAGGTAGTAAAAAGTGGGAGACCTCTCAGATTTTCAAAGAGGACAAATTGTTGGTGCGCGGTTATGTGCAGTGAGTGTGACGGTAGTGGCTACTGTGTTAGGTGTGTCGCGTGGGACAGTGTCGAAGGTGATGACGGCCTACACAATACACGGGAAAACCACAACGGGGAAGCGGAACAGTGGGCGGAAGAAAATCATGAGTGACAGGTCACGCCGGGTATTAAAGCGCATTGTCACGCAGAACCGTCGTGCCACTGCGGAGCAAGTGACGGAGGAACTCAATTAGCACCTCCCCCACCCTGTTTCGACAATCACAGTCCGCCGCGAATTACATGACATGAACTTACGGGGTCGTGTTGCACGGGCCAAACCGCTCATCAGGGACCATAACGCTTTCGCACGCCGCAAATGGTGCCGCGACCATGCAACTTGGACCGTTGAGGACTGGAAACATGTGATATAGTCGGATGAGTCATCCTTCACCCTATTCCCAACCACGGGCCGTGTTTATGTGTGGAGAACGCCCAAAGAAGCTTATGATCTGCAGTGTCTCCGCCCAACTGTGAAACATGGCGGCGGCTCGGGGATGCTGTGGGCCACCATATCATGGTTTTCATTGGGTCACACTTAGCGGACGAATCACTGCCAACAATTATGTCGCAATTTTAGGAGACCACTTGCATCCTATGGTCCGTATGTTATTGACGGACAATGACGCCATCTTCCAGGATGATAATGCACCCATTCACACAGCTGACTTGTTGCAGCGTGGTTTGAGGAACATCGGGATGAAGTTCAACATCTCCCCAGTCCCGCCCAATCCCCAGATCTCAACATAATTGAACATCTGTGGTCCGTCTTGGAAACACGACTCCGGCGACGATTTCCACTTCCATCCTCTCTCACAGAACTGGCCGATGCCCTGCACGAGGAATGGTATAAAATTCCACTTGCTACCATTCACGACCTCTATGCCCCCATCGCACGTCGCATCAAGGCTGTTCTGAAGGCGAAAGGTGGCCCGACAGCATATTAATCTGGTAAATTGCAATTTCGTTCAGATGTTTCCATTTTTCTGATAACCATGTATATCTATCTATCTATCTATCTATCTATCTATCTATCTATCTATCTATCTATCTATCTATCTATCTATCTATCTATCTATCTATCTATCTATCTATCTATCTATGTGTGTGTCTATGAACAGACTTTGGTATAAAAGAAATCACCTATAGATTATTAAATTTTCTACACAAATTAGATGTTCACCAGAGCTAATCGCGTACGAAGCTGTTTTTATATTTTCGACTCGAAGGAGGGCTAGGGGTCACACGTTCTTGAAGATCAACATCCTTATGGGTATCTTAGAAGTCCCTCAAGTTAAACAGCAAACACTGTTCTGCTGTGTTGCAGGTTGCACACTATTCAGTCTGTACTCTCAAAGTCCCTCGAGTCAGACAAATCATACTATTTTTCTGTTCTTCAGGTTGCATATTGTCCAATCTGTGCTCTCAAAATCCCACGAGTTAGACAACACACACTGTTCTGCTGTCTTGCAGGTTGTATAATGTTCAGTCAATGCTCTCAAAGTCCTCCTAGCTAAACAACCAACACTCTTCTACTGTATTGCAGGGTGTATACTGTTCTGTCTGCGTTCTCAAAGTCCCTTGACTTAGACAACCTATACTATTATGTTGTTTTGATGGTTGCATACCATTCAGTCAGTGCTCTCAAAGTCCCTTGAGTTAGACAACCTACAGTATTCTAATGTGTTGCAGGTTGTATACTGTTCAGTCGGTACTAAGATCAGGCAGTTCTTCCAGTACATAAAAAAATAAATTCTGGTACACAATAAAAAGGATCACGCAGTAGAAATTTCAACTTCGCTCCGCAGATGTCAATCCTTGGAGGACGTTTACTGCCATCTAGTTGCGAGATGTGTAACTACCATTACCTTTGTTTCAATATTAGAAAATGAAATATGGATAGCTATCGTTAAAAAGTCAATTTTGTTCATGTGTTATTGTTTCGAGTAACGGAGGAATGTAAGTCACCATTACCCGTTAAGTTGTTAACGGATTGACTCTATTAAAGAACTCGGCAGTGAGAATCGCTCTGGCTATCTATTATAAACAATTTAAAACTTCGCTCTTGTTTAAGAGTTATCATGTGGAGTAACGGACGAAGAACCCATTGACATTACAATATTAAGAGTCTTATTTGTGTAATCCGAATAAAAACAAGGGAGGAAAACTAGGACTCATTGATATTGTTCACATCTCACCAAGAGCTATTGCTGACTAGATGACGCACTTCCAATGGTTCAACTAGGTTAGAAATCAGCGCATTGCCTCAAAATTTCTGTATTTAAACCCCATTTACAAAACCTTTAATTCAAATGGCACCCATATGTCATGATACTGAAAAAATACGTACCGGGTATCGAACTACAGACTACGTGTATTGGATTATTAATTGAATAACGTTCAAAAAAGTATGACCTATGGTTGTGGGGTTCGAGCCATTATTCGATGTTTAGAAAACGATTTAATGTAGTTTATAGCAGATGTTTGAGAAAATACACGTGCAATATAAGAAACAACCCAGTTGGCGTAATAGCCCGTAGTGGTCCTAAGCCGCTCCGATGCCATTTATCAGTGATTGGCTGAACTACGTTCAATCTAGCGACGAACACGTTCGTCGCCCTGTCACTTCGAACTTTCGAGACCTAGTGGTCACGTGATTCCCCAGTTTGCCTCACGACGCTGGGTGGACGCCGAAAATGTGGAAGCACCAGCCGGAAATCGAGCCAGGGACCACGTGGACATGAGTCCAACGCTCTAACCACGAGACTATAGTGTTCCCCTTCACGTACAATATTGTTCACCATATATTCAAATGATTTGGGATCGAAGCAGGGGCGTCATTTCAGACTTTGCTTGAGGGGAGCAAGAGCACCACCGACATAAGACTTTCACGTTTTGTACTACTATATTAGTAGACAATCTATTAAAGCATATGTATTCCTCAAACTCTTGGGGGGGGGAGCAATTGCCCCCTCCTGCCCCCCCCCTAAATGACGAACCTGGATCGAAGCAGAGAACCGTCGTAACAGAGCCAGTCACTCTAGTATTGAACTATCACGCACTCTAAAATATAAACATATTTTAGTTGTTGAGATAATAATCTGATTAATGTTAAGTTGGGAGATGCCTGAAAGCTAGGCTCAGATTTAGGGCCATAGTTAGGCTAAGGATCCTTCTGATTTATGTGATTTAGTTTTGGACAGTCTTTTTTTTTTTTTTAAATGAAAATGAAATAAAATCTTTAAATCTTACTTTCCACTACTATACCATGTAGGCTAAAGGAGACAATGATGATTAGAAATGAACGAAATGGTGGGATGAAGAAAGAGGGGGGAAACTGGAGAAATCCGAGAAAACCCACGTATACAGTGTTTCTCCACACGAAGTTCAGTTGGCGATAGCAAGAATCAAACCAAGGATCCCATGCATCAAAGGTGAACGCTCTATCACTGAGCTACCGGGACCCCCTGGAGAGTTTTCGTTGCATATTTTTGTCTTAGGCTTAAGCTGACTAGTAGACCGAAAACTCTAGTCGATGACTACAAGCTACTTAAAAAAAAAAAAAAGTTCAACTAATATTCGGGATTTAATTCGAGCTTTAGCTCTCATGAATTCCGGACCACAGAGAGACAGAACCCTAGCGTTAGCGTTACAAGAGTGGATGTACTACATCAGGGGTGCATACGAGACAAGAATACAGACTGTCTCGTCTCAAAAAAATATCTTTTCTGCTGCTGGTCTTGAACCTGGTCACGAACGTTTTGTGTCGTCTCATCTTATGTGCCTCGTGGCTAACCGCACAGAGAAAAAGAAAACGTATGTAGCATAAGTAAAAACGTGTTATATATGTAAATAAGCTAGTTTTTGGATTTAACATATAACTAAATGTAACATCCGGCAGTAAATGTATAACTGAAACGTATGGTTTATAATACTTTCCGTATAAGTCTTCCATCTAAACTCACTTTCCGTATGAGTCTTCCATCTAAACGCACTTTCCGTATGTGTCTTCCATCTAAACACACTTTCCGTATGAAAGAACGAACTGTATAAAAGCGGTAAGGATCTCACATACAAATGTACGTACATAACATGTAGCTGACGTATGTAACATACGTAGGCCCTATACGTATGTAATATAACGAAGACTACTAGATGCCACACATCCTGCAGCGTCATGATGTACCATCTAAGAGTGAAAAGGGAGTACGTATGCGACATATGGATAACATATGTTCAGTGCACATTTCCGTAGCAAACATATGGATTCCGTATATCTGTACAATATATCGCTGTCGAGATAACGTTTTTTCTCAGTGCGGTTAGCGTACATGCAGGGCTGGATTAACCCATCTGGAGGCCCGGGGCTAAAAAAAATATGGGGCCCCCTTCTGACTTCATCTAATACATTTCTATGAAAGTACAGTAGAACTGTAAAGAGAATATGTTTCATATTTTTGGTCATATTTTATTTTATGATGATGATTGTATCTTCATGATTCTTTTTACATAGCCAATTTTTGATCAGACTGAAGGCCCCGGCCACCTGAAGTTCCGGGTCTATAAACCCCTTAAGACCCCCCTTAATCCGGCCCCACGTACATGTCCCTAGCGTCGGAGATCCAGATTCTTTTCCCAACGGCAGCTCATGTGGTTCGGATCCCACATTAAACTGTAGGTTTACACCTCATATAACATCGCCGTTGAAAGGGACACTAAAAATCAAATCAAATAATCAATCAATTACCAGAAACATCTGTATGCGGGGAAACTCTTACAGCGAATTGAATCTATTTCCTTGCACGAAAGGCGAGAATATTATTTGTAAGAGAGCTGCTTGAATAATAAAGGTGACTCACAGAACAAAAATAGCCAACAATTAGAAATTTTGCAGTATAAATCAACACAAAACTTAGAAGTTAAAGAATTAGAGGAAAGTTCTCATGGATGGAAACCCTGGCTTACGGTTAGAGCTTTTCGTGCAGAAATAAAAACAGACGAGCGCCAGCGTCAAAGTTTTAGGGTTAAAGACATGGGCGTACGAGCTCCTCAGCGACTGGTCGTAAGCCCAACATAAATTTGAATTCCTTCTGCTCTTAAAGTCACTACCGCAACCCCCGAGCATCCAACCCTCTGTCTCAGTCATCCATTCCAAAGAGGCCAACCGAGGCTAACGTCGTTCGACCTACCAAGGCCATGAAACTTAAAGTCAGTGGGATAAACGTTGGAGAGGAAGGATCATTCCTCTGTCCGCATGCATGCAAATTTGGACCTTAAAAAGTTTATTATCGGTTGCTGAGATCGGATTTCCCTTTGCAGACACGGCCATTAGTCGACACAGGGAGATCTTGTCTCCAAAGCTAGCTTTGCTTGAATGCGGAGACCACAGCAGAAGATGGAAATCAGCCCGTAAAAGAGAATTTCCTATTCTTTTTCTTTGTAGGAAGAAAAAAAAGGAAATGATGTCCAATAATTTCTCAGTTAGGGTGCACCAAATGCGAGAAGGTATCTCTATCTCGAAGATAGTATCAAAGGAGATTTAAATTTTTTTTGTCGCTGGAGACTATTTTTGTTTTTTCTCATCTCTAGCGCAGTAGCGTATTCTTTAGTGGAAAGATGTTATCCTGCAGATTATGCATACAGTTCTACACCTAAGTATAGGTTACAGTGTTACAGGATAAATACAATAACCAAAAATTTTAATTCTTTTTTAAAAATAATTTCATTCATTTGTATTTTGTCGTTGGTTTCAAATATAATTTTGGGTAGTTTTCATCTCGGACTCGATTTTGTTTGTAGTTGTCTGTTTAAGAAATAATATATAGTAATGATTGTAAAAATTCCAACATCAAGAAAGACATATATAGGTGGAATGAAATTTATACCACACATAGCTGCATGTCTACACACAGAAATGGTTACAATTCCAGAGCTATACAACAGATCCCATCTTCATAAATCGGTATGACGAGAAGCTTTCACGTACTGCAACCAGAGCTACTATATGGTATCAAATCAAACAGGCACTGGATGTGTTCCTGAGGAACCTCCTACACCGCTGTTCGTATATGAATGCATAAGACGTCGACATTGACTACTGGAGGACCGTGATAAACAATACGCCGACTGTCTACATTCCACATATGCTCTATGGGAGATACATCAGGAGACCGTGCAGATTAGAGAAGCAGCAGCATCCACCGCTTCTTGAAGAGTGCCTACACATGTCTGGCATTATCCTGCTGAAATATGCGCCGGAGTCGTCTGAAGAGAAAAATGTTCTTGGCCTCTGATGTAGACCCTAGTGGATGTTGGTGAGGTTCCTCGTAGTTTAGGCTACAGAGACCACGTGTTATGTCCAATGGCGCTCCACATCATATCTGCCGTTCGGTCGCTATGATGGCCGTCGAGGCACAGTGGTATACGGCACTCACTGATATAGCGTCTAATGCATTTCGGACCTTCACTGTGGAATAGGTTGAAGCAGGGCAAGCCGTCTATCATTTACCACGCCAGACAATCGTGAGCAGTGTAGCATGAGGCATTTATTATTATCGGAAATAATAATTTCAGTGAGTGGTCGTAAAGGGGGGAGATTTCTTCCCGGAACTACGACATACTCATCGGGTATACAAAATATTCAACTTGGATTGCTAGTATTTTCGAGGTATAAAACTCTTTTGAAATCATCACTGGTTGAGTCAATAGAACCCGACACCACAAAGGTGTGCGTGCTGCCAGTCCAGTGTTCAGCAGACGCCGCCGAACTGTCAATGCAGAGTGCAGACCAATCCACACCCATTAACGTGCTCCAGCATAGAGTTATTTCTGAGGACGCAACAGTACGGTCCGTTTAAACTGGAGAAACCTCTGCGTTCACGTATCTTTTGATCATTTTTTTCCGTATCGGCTGAGCGATTTTCTTTGAGTCATGAAATTGTCCGTATTTTTTACTTTAGTTTACACCTAGTTCTTAAATATTTCTTTCATATTATAGTGTGAAAAGAAAAGATGACACCAATTTTTGTTTCTTCATTAGAACGGAATTTCTTTCAAAATAAAAATTTCCAAGGCCAAAAAAAAAAAAAAACGATAAAACCTTGCATATCCGCAATAAAAGAATCTTTTTCTTAGACCTTACATATCCGAAAAAAAATACGAATCAATTCTTTTGTATCCTGCGAACTTACCTACAAGTAGTAGAGTAATTAATTTGTATTTATATTTTGACCACGTTTCTATCATAGACCATTGAACTTTATTGATTTTCAAGAAATTACTTACATGTCTTACCACACAACAAGCGCAACCTTCTAACAGCTTAAAAAAAAAAAAAAGTAAGGTAAATATAACTAAATTTTTAATGACAAATCGAATTTTCCGACATATTTTCCTTATGTTAAACAAATGAATTAATGAATAAGAATAATAAAGTAATTAATGGTGAAAGATATACTAAAAATAATGGTGTAAGTAATAAAAACGACTAATCTTGCGCAGGTGGCGACCTTCTAGATTAGATCGACATAAACCTGTTTTCAACTTTGTATTACTATTTATTTATTGTTATTTTAATATATATCTTACCTACAATTACTCATTTTTCATTTCCGTCGTTCACTCTTAACTGTTAACCAAATATTCCTTATTTTCATGCTTTCTTTGGTCTTCACTAAAGATGTATTCATCTGTATTCCAAATTAGTAGCTTCGAACTGTTAAGTGTTGCAAATTACGCACTATTCTGAAATAGTGAAAACAATGAATGTGAGTTTACCTTTTCACATTTTCAACCAGCACTATAACAACATATTACTACAATATTATGTAAATGAAACTGTAGAGGGGAGATTGGACGGAGCTCCTTATCAAACACATATCCTTGGGACATCAAATTTACAAAACGCATACGAAAATACTTCTTTCCAGTACTAGCTTACCACACAAGAGGACACTTACATTCATGAAATATGAACTTCCCTTAGCACGAAATGCACCTTTACTTCCTTGGAAAGTGTTTCTTAAGGCAGGAGTTGCATTAATACGTGTAGAAGAACTTTAAAAGGGCTGAGTACTTCATGCCATATGTAGCTTGTGAAAATATGCCATAAAATCAGCAGTACACAGGACACAAATTAACTTAAAAACACAAACCAATTTGTGCTAAGTGGCCACTAAAAAGCATGAATGCTGTCTAACTGAATCAGGGCAGGAGAGTAGCAGTGAAAGCGGTAGCAAGAAAGTGCATCCATAGGGAGCAGGCTAGTTAGCGACGGTGGGTATAAGTATTAACGATGATAGTATAAAGTGGATAAAATTGGACTCTGTGTGCTACAAGAGTCAAGATCAGAAAACAAAAATCGCAGCCTGGAGGTGTGCAGTTCTCTGAGTGAATGGAAGGCTTCCTGCATCGGATTGTCATTTCAGATCATAAATAGATCTTCTCAGACAATCGTAAACTGTTAAGACAATGTTTGGATCTTGATCAAAAAGTCCAGTACAGTTTTCAAACTCTCAGAAGATGTTATTCGTGGTATGGTAATCTATGGTAGGAACTATACACCATGTTTTTTTTTCTCAGGCAAGGTGAAGCCATCAATGCAAGTTATTATAGTCCTGAATTCCATGAAATGCATCGCAAACTTGTCCGAAAGAATCCAGCAATGGTCTGCAGACATGTTCCTCTGCTGCACGACATCACTTGGCGACATGCCGTGCAAAGGACGGTTCAAGCTCTTCATGAGTTGCAGCACGAAACTCTTTCCCATTCATTGTATTCCCCTGATATCTCTGTCAGTGACCTCTTCCGGCACCTCGAACACTTCTTGATAGGGAAGACGTTACCAGACGATTCGGATGTACTACTTGCGGTTGAGAACATCTTAGCATCCTAGATTCGAAAATTCTTTCGTCACGGAATTTAATCATTGTCTGAGCGATGGCAAAATATTTAATTGCAGATGGTGACTGTTTTGATTAACCAGGTATTGTAGAGTTACATTTTTTTATTTTCTTACTTTGGAAGTAACAAGTTTGCGGCATACGTGTTTTCTTCCCAACAACATGTCACTCTGAGTATGCTTCTGTTCGATTACGTTGAGTAACCTAAAGAGTTCTGCACCATAATTTTATGTTCAATTAAGGACCAAACATACCTTCCGACGTAAGAGGAGCTTCACACGATGAAAATTTTAATAATGTTTTGTTTGATTTCTTGAAGTTCCACAACCCTCCTCAGCACCAAGGCTACTTGAGACGAAACTCGCTATTTAAAATAGGATCCAAAGCATTATTGAGGTTTATATCCGAGAATCTTATTCAGGACCATCCAAACAGAAAGGAGGCGCGTTAGCCATTTTGTTTAAGTGACAGATTCAGCAAACCATCCCCAGTTACTTTACTACTTAATATACTCTAACTTTCCTTTCTCACTCCGTGGGGGGAAGTAATGCATCACTCACTTCTGAGATGAGGTATCCCTGATTCGATCCAAATTATATGAGAATGTGGTGGACAAGATCTTGTCCCTGAATTTTCTCGGGGCCCTTTGCTCGATTCCTCGCACATTCTATATGTTATCACGAGACGAGAAATTACCCGTCTCATTTCGGAAGCGAGACAAGAGTTGTCAAAGAGAAGCGTCTTTTGAAATTCAAGACGAGTTGAGAAACACACGACAATTCTCGTCTCGCTTTGTGACAGGAATCGAGACGAGAAATGTCACGAGCCTTGTGGGTAATATTAGTTCACTCAAATCTTCGATCTTTAACACTGTTTTAGTGATACATAAATCATAGTATACAGAAGGCTGTTTGCTTTATATCCGACGATTTTTAACGAGTACTCACCTTAAGAGATACCGCGCCTCTGCCACCAATGCTCTATTGGATCACCAGCATTGTGGACTATCACACGACATCGCAATTTTCATTGCTGCAAGCTCCAGCGCAAGTCAGGCAAGTTGATTCTCATCCCATCCTCCCTGCATGCTTATTCCATATACCATTCAGGGTGTGCGGGCGGCGATGTTGAAGACGTCGTTTCAACAATTCAAATGCCCAAAAATCCATTGAACTGGCATCTGGGCTTTTCACAGGAATGTCTTCAAACGGAATGACACGAATTCCTACTTCCTCTGTCATTTCCTGAGTGATGTTCTAGCGCTATGACTCGAAGCCTTGTACATTTGGATCATCACTTGGTTCGCGCCCATTTCACACAATTGTGGCATATTTCTCCGATAGACAAGTATCGGAATGGATTCTTGGAAGTATCTGGCGTTTACTTTTATGTTTTTGTTTACCTTGCGTATCATCAACTTACTCTCTTATCCGAATCCCGTAACAACCTTAAAGCCACGAGGGAAACTTTCCCTGCACTGACGAATAAAGTTGCTGCGCTCCTTGCCGTCAATGTCACGGTATGTGATCGCCTGAATGTAACCAACAGCAGTAAGATGGACATATGATTCATCCATTTTGACAACTTTCTTCCATTTGGAACCCGCCAGGTACTTCTCACACGGTATCCTGCAGTTCATCTTACGTTCGGTGATGTGACGCGGTAGCAGATGCTGTACTCACTTCAACCTGAGGCGCTTACGAATTGTTTTGTTCACAGTTGACGTTACGACGTGGAACCTGGCCCATGGGATTTTCTTGGCACGCCAATCTACGGATCTCCATTAGCACTACAATCATCACTTCTCGCTTGCAGCTTTTCTCCTGGTGATTTCCGTGGGTTAATGTTTCGCAAGGTGACTCTGTTGTGTGTGACGGGACACAATAGCTTTCGCAGTCGTCACCCCGAGTGTTAACTCATTCTCCTGACACTGTTTCACAATGCGTACGTACATAAACTCTGTTAGCATGGAAAAGGGCCATTGCGTGACCCTCCAGATACCGGTTGATTTTCTGGCGTCATTTGATAGCAATCACGCACCTACATGTCAGACACAATACTGGTCCTTTCAGCAACTCTATATTTCCAGAATGATAAGCCAGGTGGCAGCATCAAATCGAAAATGGTCGGATATACAGAGAATAATCTTCTGTAAAAGCTATGATTGTACAGACAGAATTAAGAGCATTTATTAGTGTCTAAAGATACATAGGTCAATATACGATGTATACTTCAATCATGAATATGGTTTGAATGTTATCACACTCTTCGTGGACCACTCGTGACGCGAAAGGTTTCTGCTAACATTTTAGATGGAATCAACAAAAAAAATCATAACATAAATTTTATACATAAATCTACAAAACGAGAAAACGAGACGAGTAAAAAAAAAACTTCGAAAATCGAGACGAGACCAGAAAGAACTATTTGAGAGTCGAAACGTTATAAGACATTTTATGAAACTTACGATTTGAAACTTCCTCAAAATTTTACAACACGAGACGAGAAAACCCTTATTTCTCGTCTCGTCTCGTCTTGTAGGTAATCACTAGCCATTCTCGCTCAACCAATTATTTCAAAGATCATGTACTTTCATTCCTTCATCCGTCTCATTTATCCTAAAAGACGTAATCCTCGGACGTAAAACTAAAAATTTTAATTTCATTCAATTTTTACTTTGTTCGTTTGTTTGTTCCATGTTTTCAACCTTTTCAATTGTAAAAATGAAAAGTTTCTAGGGATGCGCACGAGACAAGATTTGTGGCTGTCTCGACTCGAAAATGTGCTGTAAAAGTGATGTCTCGTCTCGAAAAATGTATATTTTTCTATTGGAAGAGCCGTGTCTCGACTCGAATTTTGTCAGGAAAATCCTGTCTCGACTCGTCTCGTGCGCATCCCTAAAAGTTTCAGTTTAACGTCCCACGATTATGCCCTTTAGGCTAAAGGAGACGCTGTTTAAAGCAAGTGAGTGATAATGGAATTATTGATGGAATGATAAAGTGGAAGGAAACGGAAATACCCAGAGAAAACCCACGAACACAATGTTGTCCAGCACAAACTTACTTGGCTCGGTATCGAACCAAGGCACCCCACGCACCAGAGCGTAAGCGCTCTACCATTGAGCCATCCTTTCCCCTCCTTTTAACTATAGTCAAATATACAGAGCCAGGAACATATAAGCATTGGCATAAAATAAAAACAGCCATGGTCTTCCCTGGTAGTAGAACCCAGGATGAGTTTTGTATTACGATTTCCAGCCGAACACCTCAGGGCACTCGGCTGTAGCCATCGAATCACTTGGGTATAAATGGACTTTTACAAAATCAGAAATAAGTCTATACTAGAACAACAGCTGATTTTTTCACAGACACGAATTAGGTGTTTTTTTTAGAACTGAATTGTGGATCAAGTTCCGTGTGGTGAAAAGTTTTTGCCCCTTCGTTCCCGCTTTTGAACGGCGCCAAGAATGAGATTTTCTCTTCTGAATAAGGACATTTCGAGAAGGTAATCCCATCAAGAGTTTAGCGTCTGTCCTTAGCCACTCTCGACGCTTTTGAACATCTCACTTAACCGTCCCGCCCCCTTTTGACAATACTCTTTTTCTTTCACAGAGAGACCACACGCATAATCTACAGTGCGGGACATCAAGAGATCACACAGTAGCCAGCAACTTTGGAGAATGTCATTATGTTCGATGTGTGAAGCGTGTGTGTATGTGTGGGATAGGATAAATTGCATAGAACAGGACTATTGAAACCCATTCGGTCGGCGAAAACCCTATTGAAATGTCCCCGCTAATCTCGGCAGCTAGGGGCCAGTCAGACTGCTCAAAATGTGGTTTTCATGTGAGAACTGTATATGTGTGTATTTGTATGTGACAGAAAGGGGGCTACAGATAATGCTATTGGGTTGAGAGGAAGAGGGTTTTAGGCGAAGGGATTTTCGAGAGAGTTGAAAAATTCCTCTACACTGAAGTCTGGGCGGTGGATTCGACCTACTGCTGCGGAAGTGATACGACTAAGCTTTTTTTTTTTTACCCTGAAGAATATAGGAAAAGGAAAAACTTCTGCAGGATTTTTTTTTTAAAAAAACGTATTTTAAAAGAAGCAGTAACTTTCTTTCGAGAAGGGGGAAAATCAGACAGAGATGGTACTGGCTATTTTCTGGAGGGAGTTACTTTTTTTTTTTTCAAGTTCTGTAAGGTTCTCGATACTTCTGAAAGACATGTTCATTTCTTTGTATTGAAATATTAGTTCCTATTGTTCACTCTTCCACAAGTACAAACACACACACACAAACACAAATATAGACTAATATGGGGGCGTGGTGGCACAGTAGAAGAACGTTCATCTCTGGTGCGTGGGGTCCCTGGTTCGATCCCAGCTGGCGCCAAGTGGGCCTTGTGTTGGACAAACAGCGTGTTCATGGGTTTTCTTGGGGTTCTTCCGTTTTCTCCCACTTTATTCAGTCCATCATTGTATTCATTTCTCATCATCACCGTCTCCTTTAACCTAACCGGCATAATCATTTGACGTAAAACAAAGATTTCAATATTCATACAAATATAATATGAATCAAAACGATTATATATAACATTCAACACACTTTGCTGTATAACAAACAGGTCCAATGATAATGTTGATTTGGACACAGATAAATGAAATGGAGATCATTTATTTAGATCAGTGGCAGCTCTTTAGGGAAGACACTACAATAAAAAAATATTTTTTTTCTAGAAGCTGTAGCAGGCCCGTAGCCAGCCCAAAAACTTAGGGGGGCCCGGCTGAAGTTAGGGGGGGCCGATCCAACCATATGATAGTTCATCACCATATTATAGTTCTTTTGCAAGCCTACTGTAAATCTTTTAGGAGCCAGCAAAAATTTAGGGGGGGCGGCCCTCCTAGACCCTCCTGGATACGGGCCTGAGCTGTAGATAAGAATTAATACATATTTTAAGTTTCCTTTATTCAGTGGCGGGTCTAGAAGGTAAAAACAGGGAGCAGCCAGAACCCAGATTGTGATAGGTAAATCATGAATTTGCTATAAACTTTCAAAAATATATAAATAATAAATTATTTTTGTCACTCAAAAAAACTGGGAGGCCTGGGCATCCCGGTCTCGGGCTAAAGCCGCCATTGCCTTTCCTTAACGTGTAGGAAAAAAATGTTAAATGTTTTACTGATGTGATTTGCTTTGAATAAAGAGGTATTCAGGGCCGGATTTCCCAATAGGCTCGGGCCTATGGGCGCAAGCTCCCAGGGGGCGCAAGGCCGAGAGAAAAAAAAAATTAAAAAAATATCTTAAAAATAAATAGCCATAACTTAACATATTTTTTGAATTGATTTTAAAAAATCAGGCTAATAAAGCATTCTGATTTTGAAGTTTTTGTGTCACGTTATCAAAATACTTCATGTAAGCTGTGTTTCTGAGATTAAAACTCTTTTATAATGTATTACAGAGTTATTTTATTTATTTGCCCAAATGGCTAAATTAAACAAAACCAAAGTTATTCACCAATCTTTTGTTAATACATTAACGGTATTTTGTTAAGCCCAGAACCAAGTAAATTCCTCAAAAAAACTTGCAATGATAAAATTGCATCGTGGAGTGGTGTTTAAGCAATTAACATACAGGCCTGATATAATTTTTTTAGTAAAGGTTTTTAGGAAAGTAACTTTAACCAGACTAGGGGGAGGAAAAAATTATTGGGCCTAGGGGCGCCAAAATGCTAAATCCGGCCCTGGAGGTATATGCTTTATAAAAATTGTCTCAAAGATGGCACAAACGTTGAAAGAAAGGAAAGCTACTAATAGTGACTAAGCACTGAACAATATAATTTATTCAAGAAAATTTAATTGTCTCGATACTTTTAAAAGCGTGTTTTTCAAAGTTTAAATTATAACAGATGTCCAGGGAAATACTATTTGAGAAATTTAATTAGATTCATATTAGTGCTATCCGTACCACATTCTATTAAATTCATGGAGCAGGGATGTTGTTTGAAATGTCCATGTGGTAATTACATTCTGCATATCCAATTAGTCTGCTGAAAATACCAGTTGATCTAGAACAAACTACAACAGGGAAGATTCATACGGCATCAAACTAGAGGTCATAAAAAGCGACATATTCAAAATCGGCCAAACTCATATCACCAAAAAGTTTAAAAAAATACGAAATTCCAATATGGCCGTCAAGCCCTTGTTTAGTATTCTTTAGTTTCTAATATAGGATACTTAAATGTGAATTCCTCTAACAAGTAAACCTTACGTTTGGGTGAATCGAGTTGCTGACTGAGACACATATGAGAAAGTAGTACTAAATGTGGTCAGTATTTCAGTGAAGTTGTAGGTGCGAAGCTCCAGGGGTTTAGGAGATACAGCTACAAGAACATCACATGGAAGTACAGAATAGTCTTCATACAGTTGGAGGTAAAGCTCTGTAAGAGCCCTTATAACGACAAAAGGTGAATAACAAATATATGGGTACATATTAGGACTAGGAGGAAGTCATATAGTAAGGGTATACCTAACGGCGGTCTTTTTTAAATTGTGCCATTTTGAATTAAGGTTAAGTTTTTAAAATAGGAATAGGGTCATGTGATACATGATTTAAGGCGCAAATTTAATCAGAAGAACAATGGTGACGTTAATTTTGATTTACGCGCAATTGGTAAAAAGTTACAGGGAAATTAAATATTGTTGCAGCATATGTATTAGTCCTTATTTGCTATTAATAATGTGTCAATGTTATGCGTTTTGTTTAAAACTTTTGTCTGATTGAAAATGGCGGATTTGAACATGGCCGCCATCAAGGCAACTCTTACCCAATGTATATAGAGTATTACAGGTAGCACATTTTCTGCTATCGAGAGAAAAAAATACCCAGAATTCTTGCGCGACGTGACGTCAGGTGGAAGAGAGCACGAAACAAACACATTGTAGGGAATACAGTAAGCGGTGTCGATGCGTGAAATTTATAAAGAATGGGTAATTATTGAGACAAAAATGAATGAAAATAACTTTATTGTTCCTCAATGTCCGAATTGAGAAAGGAAGACTCCATGTATAACATAGCACCATTTCCCTAAAATATTGTTGGTACGACGACAGTGAGTTTGTAGGTGTAAACGCAGACAGAATCGATGTAAACAATGTTAATATTTATTCTATTCATTTCTTACCGAAAGATTGTGAGACAGACTTACAACACGAACTTCATAAGCTACCTGTAAGTAAAAAAGTTCCGGCCCCGGCCTCATGCAATTTCTTCTCTGCATATATCGAATTGGCATAGAATTGTTAAGAACGAACAGCAGTAAAAGGCTAAGAGAAAATAATTTATTTTTCAAACATATGAAGTTCAAGAACTTGAAAGAAATTTAAGAGTCATGGATGCAGATCATGTAGAAATGTATGACAAATGTTATATTGTTTTGCTTGGTGAATTCTTTTCCTTCAACCTTCAGAAAATCGACAGTACTGCTTTTGCAAAGCTCTGCTTTCTCTTAAGCCCCAAACGGAAAAATAATTTCAGAAAGTTTCGGAAAGCGTTGTTATTTTCACTGCTAGCCTCTCGTTTTAGATAATGTATATTTACAACGAAAGGGTGCATGTGCACCGGTGCACCCCATAAATCCGGCCCTGATCACACTCACTAGACTGCTGGGAGCTCGCGCTCACTAATTTCATTGGGAGCGGAGGCGCGGTGGCTCAGTGGTAGAGCGTTCGCCTCCGGTGCTTGGGATCCCTGGTTCGATCCCAGCTCGCTCTGTGTGGACTTTGTGGTGGACAAACACCATGCTCGTGGATTTCTCGGGGTTCTCCCGGTTCCTCCCATTTTCTTCATTCCACCATTTCATTCCTCATAATCACCGTCTTCTTTAGCCTAACCGGCATAACCGTGGGACGTAAAACTTAAAGAGTTCATTTCATTTCATTTTAATTTCATTGGGGTACACGTTTATTGGGTTTGGGCTAGCTATACTCAATAAAGCTCGAGCTTACTAATCTGAACTAGAGTAAGGGTCACTACCATTAATGACCTCTTGCTCAATGACGTCAGTGGGGCTTGCAATGAGTTTATTACTGTCAGTGGGAAAAGCGTTCACTATTCTCGTTAAGGCTGGCTCTTACTCAAGCTCGGGATGATATCTTTCAATGAGGCTCGCGTTTGCTCGGTCTCGGTCTCACATCCTTCAGTGAGGCTCACTGTCACTAGACTCCTTGGAGATCGCGCACCCTAATCTATTTCGAGCGAGCACGCGATTAGTTAGGTTCGGGGTCACTAATGTTAATTAGACTCTTGCTTACTAGCGCGTGCTCTCTTCCGTCAACTGGGCTCGAGCTCATTCATCAATGGGGCTCAAACTCACTGACACCAGTATATATTAATGTGGGCTTGGGTTCCATATTTTCAGTGATATTCGCGCTATTTATTCTCGTTGAGGCTTGCTATTTCTTTGTCTAGGACTCTCATTCTTTAATGAGGTTCGAACTCACTAGGCTCCTTAGAACTCGCGCTCTATAGTCTCCTTCGGTCACGCAGTTGCTTGAATTCGAATTGGACTCGTGCTCACTCGTGTTGACTCACTTCTGTCAGCTGGGCTCGATCTCAGTACCATCAATATAACTCGAGCTCACTGGCACCAGCGCGGTTTTCACTAATGTGGGCTCGGGTTCATTACCTTTAGTGGGCTCGTGTTCATTATTCTCTTTAAAGCTCGTGCTTATTTGGCCCCGGGCTCGTATTTTTCAATGAGGCTTGCACTAACTAGGTTCCTCGGAGCTCGTGCTCTCTGATCTCTTTCGGGCAAGCGCTTACTTGGGCTCAGACTTCAATACTCAGTGGGACTCGAGCTCACAAACGTTAGTAGGGCTTGTATTCATTTTTGCTTGGGCTCACATCCTTCATTCAGGTTCGTGCTTAGTCGGTTCTGGTTCAGATCCTTTAATGAGACTTGCACTTATTAGCCTCCTGGCACTCGCGCTTACGAATTTTGTTTGGGCACATTTTCCGCAAACTAAACCCAAAATATAGTACACATGTAAAAACAAGAACATTTATTTGAGTGATCTCAACCTAAAAAATAAAGCCCAAACATTGAAGAAACACAGTACAAGGAAAAACAATCAATGCGTTCCGGGTTCTGTGACTTCTGAGGGCTGCAATTAGAATTATCACTAACATTTCCTATCAATATTCATAAAGCAATAAGAATGAGTGGATGATAACATTAATATAAATTTATAAATTTATTATAATATAGCAATTTATCCTGCGTATTTGTAGTGTTAGAATTAGTAATATTTTTGTTTCTATATAGTTTCAACAATCAAATGAAGTTAGAATATGCTCGGAGTATACAAAAAGTATATGCTAAAAGCAGAAGACGCGATTTCCTCTCTTCCGCGTGACGTCACACTTCCAGCGACCTGACAGTTCGAATAGCATATTTAGCAGCCCCTGACTCTTACCATAGACCTATTATTTATCCACCTGCTTTTTATTTAATTATTATCATTAACACAAAATTTACAAGGTGGGGTAAAGGACTAATACATATGCTGCAACAATATTTAATTTCCCTGTAACTTTTTACCAATTGCGCGTAAATCAAAATTAACGTCACCATTGTTCTTCTGATTAAATTTGCGCCTTAAATCATGTATCACATGACCCTATTCCTATTTTAAAAACTTAACCTTAATTCAAGATGGCCGCTGTTAGGTATACCCTTACTATATGACTTCCCCCTAGTCCTAATATGTACCCATATATTTGTTATTTACCTTTTGTTGTTACAAGAGGTTTTACAGAGTTTTTACCTCCAACTGTATGAAGACTATTCTGTAATTCCATGTGATGTTCTGGTAGCTGTATCTCCTAAACCCCTGGAGCTTCGCACCTACAACTTCACTGAAATACTGACCACATTTAGCACTACTTTCTCATATGTGTCTCAGTCAGCAACTCGATTCACCCAAACGTAAGGTTTACTTGTAAGGTGTAAAAAGTTCTTTTAACATAGTGTTCGTTTCTATGAATTGGATTGTTGCTGTTAACAAAAGGTCTTAGTGATAAAATCCAAGATGGTAGACTAATGTAATGAATATATTTCTGAGCTTTTATCTCATAAATCATTAAAGATATCGAGAAAGTGATAAGAACTTATCTTGGTTAGCTTAAGATGTATTTCTTAACACTTTTGTTCATATCGGCAAAGTTATGACACGTTGAAATCCCAACCGTTTCGGACATATGTGCAAAAATGCAGAAATAGTGGTGGGCAGGGGTGTACCCACGAAGTGGTTCACTGGGTTCGGACCCCCTTTCTAAAAACTTTGTAACTCTAGTAACATTTGTATGCTTTCTTAACATAAATATACTTGTTTAAATAAAAAATGATTCATTTAAAGATTTGATTTTATATCTCATCTGTATTCATCCTTTCCTTACCAAAAAAAAAAAAAAAAACTAGTTCTATCAAATTTTCTGAAGATATAGGGGCAAAAATTAACAATTACTTACCTTCCTTTAGATGAAGAATAACACAGGTTTATATTACATAGACTTACTGGAGCCCCACACCCTCATGAAAAAGCTTTAGACCCCTCGTAACAAAAATTTCTGGGTTCGCGCCTGATGGTGGGCGTCAGAAATGTATTGCTACAGAGTAGATAAAAATTACTTGTTTAAAATTACAAAATTTTGCCTTTTGTATTGCTTTAACAAATTGTTTGGTTTGTTTGTCCAGAAATGTCATACAGGGTGTTTTTTTATTGTTGGAAACCACAAGAGGAAAAATCCAAGTAAACCCGTAATTTGCAGGTGAGAGTGTTGTTCAATACGCTGCTATTCTAGGCCTGAATCTGGCCAGCATTGCTGGTGTTGAGCTTAAAATTCAAGTCCATAATAAATTGATGTGTGAATAATCTGTAATTATTGTGTGAATAAGACTTTACTCCTTTTATTTCAGAATCGATTTCAGATAGGCCCAAGAACAAGTCCCAGTAAAATAGAAGTGAATGTAATATTTGTCTACATGTTGTTTTATTTGTGTTCAAGTTCATACAGTACGTGAACTTTGTAAGTGAAATTGATGTGTTTTTTTTTTTTCCTTTCAGATTTGATAATCTTGACCAGCGGTTCTTAACCTTTCCGATCCTAGCCCCCTCTCGGGTGAATGTTATTATCTTGAGCGCCCCCGTCATCTTAATCTAAACCACCTATACACAAAGCTGAATTGTAAAACGTGAACAAATCAGTCTAAGAACTGGAAAAATGCTTGAAAGGGCTTGTAAGAAGAGCCGATTGATCACCGTCCAGGCCAAAGCACTGAAGCTAGAAACGTGAAAGGGTATAGAATTTGTGATGTAAGGTCTCACAAAGGAAGAATTTTGGGAAATTCAGTGGGAAGGGGGAAAGAAGAGTGGCAATCATTATCTTTAAATGTCCATATCACGGTATCTCTGAAGGTCAGAGACAGGAAATTTGATATATGGACGTCTCATTTAAAATAATTAGACACGTCTTTCAACTTTTTTCTTTTTTTCTTTTTTTTTTTTAATATTTGACTTAAAAGGGAAGAAAATGAGGTGAGAAGAAAAGCGGTTGGAAATTAAAATTATTATAATAAGATGTCCACATTTAGGGATCTCTGAAGGTTAGAGATATGAAATTCGGTATTTGGACTTCGAATTTAAAATAATTACACATGTGTTCCACCATTTTTTTTTTTTTTTAATTTTTGCTCTAGAAGGGAAGAAAAAGGTGAGGGTAAAATTATTATAATTTGATGACCGAATCAGGAATTTTCTTTTGATTTTTCATTTAAAATAATTAAAGACATGTTTAAGCATTTATTGATATTTTTTCTACAAGGAAATTAAAACATGAGAAGAACAAAAGAGTTGGGGTTGCAATTGTTAAAACAGCATGGCCATATCTCGAAATCCCTTAAGAGTCTTCATCCCGGCGAAATTAAAATACCGCTAATTTTACAGTAATTATGTGATATCTTCAAATAGATAAAAGATAATCGAAATATGGAACAAGAGCGTCCTAGACAATATTATTTTACATGAGAAACCGTTATCACGACTCACTTATCTGTTTTCAATTTCGAGCCATTTTGAAAATCGGCATTTATTTTCGCGTTTCCAAACAGCTGAAAACGGAAAGCCACTAGGTGTCTTGTGATAATGGTACCTCACGCAAAATAATATTGTCTAGGGTGCTCTTGTTCCATATTTCAATTATCTTTTATCTATTTGAAGATATCACATAATTACTGTAAAATTAGCGATATTTTAATTTCGCCGGGATGAAGACGCTTAAGAATAGAGATACGTTAGGGATGTGTGAAGTGCGAGGCCGTAGGGCAATGAAATTTGGGGGTCTTGGGATGGAGTCTTCAGCTAGCTGAAGGCTAGGATATATGTATATTGTAAGATTCCACGTGTTTTCAGACCATACTGGATGTAACCATGTGTTTCTACATTACGTACTTGAAGTAAACACTCTTCAGACGACAGAAACGAAGAAGATATCATCTACCATCGACAACGTTCAGCAAGTGATGCAGAGGCAAACTATCAGCAACATTTCTGCATAAAAGGAGACTGGACACCACAGAAAACATCAATCTCGGCAGGTTGATCAAACCATCCACTCTCTCACAAGGAACCCCCTGAGTGAGAGGTCGGAAGTGCAATCTCTAGTAAGGCTCATTTGAAAGTGTAGTGTGAACAATGATGAGAAGAAAAATATTAGCTGCTAATGACTCGCCATGTGCATCAGGAGGACGACAGAAAATATGTGTCCGGGAGGTGCAGAGATTTCACAAAATGGGCATAATCGACATCCACCAAATGTTCAAAACAAACCATTAACTTGCACTATGAACACCGAACGAAAAATGACGAGACGCAGTGATCACAAATGTTCGCACCATCAAGATCGAAGTCGAATTTCTTGGGAGTTACAAACCATTCAGAACGTTCAGCTAGGTATATACTTTCAAAGAATGCATATAGAATAATATTGATATAACGGGGAGATGAGAACTGATGGAATGTGATGGCACCCGTTACACCAATATGATTCAATATGTATTCCTTAAGAGTTGAAACCTGGCTGAACACCCTGAACGGTTTGTAACTCCCAAGAAGTTCGCCTTCGATATTGATGATGCAAACATTTGTGATCACTGTGGCGCGTCATTTTTCATTTGTTGTTCATGGTGCAAGTTAATGGTTTGTTTTGAACATTCTGTGAATGTCGATGATGTCCATTTTCTGAAATGTGTTACATGTATCCCATAAAAGTTTGATCTCTGCACCTCCCGGACACATATTTTCTGTAGCCCTCCTGATGCACATGGTGAGCCATTAGCAGCTAATATTTTTCCTGTCATCATTGTTCACACTACACTTTCAAATGAACCTTATAGAGATTTGCACTTCCGACCTCGCACTCAAGGGGTTTCTTGTCAGACGCCTGGTAATTGAGCTCCTTTCTACCTCTCTAAGACGCACGGTCATTGAGAATTCCAAGTCCCCTCTCTAAAGCCACATTGTCACGTTAGAAGAACTTGTAGCTGTCATAAAAAAGATCTTGAAATCCTACCATATTTCACAATGTACACATAGTCTTGAAAGGGTCATAAAACATATTTTTTATCTTGCAAGGAATTGAACAGTGTGCAACTTTCTGGAACGTCTTGCTTGCTACCTGCTATCGCCCTCCCGCTGACTAAAAGAAAAACCAGTTTCGCCGCTTCCGAAACAACGGATTCTTTTAAACAGGGAGGGGAAGTGGGCCAAAATACACGTTTTTAATGAGGAGGTTCACTGTTTGTCCACTAGAGTGCAGTGCTGCATGTGTGGCGAAACCTTTCTTGCCTTCAAGAAGTTGTAACATGTAAAGAGTAAATAGAAAGATCGGGTTGCAAGGTTTTTTTTTTTTTTTTTAATGACAGCTACAAGATTCATTTAACGTGTCTTAAGACATCCAGTTATTGAGAGACACTATTAGAGACCTGCACGGGCCGACTCTGTTATTTCTTTGGGCCGGGCCCGGCTTGGGCGAGCCGATACTAATTTCTATTCAGGTCGGGCCGGGCTGGGGCCGATTAATTGCAAATCTTTAATAATTATTGACTTTCGTTAAACGATAATTGGAATAAAGCGAAACGTTGAAGAAGTGTGCCCGTGAAAAGTGTTACAAAGAATGCAATAGCTATTTACAGTTTGTGTTGCTTAGCGGCTCCACTTTCACTATAGAGGATTGCAGGCATTAGGAGGTAAATTGAGCTCTGACCTTGACCTTCATTGAAGCCAAAATATGACAAGAAAGGGTCGGAAAGTTTTGCCTATCGCTAAACAATATTGTCGTCTTCACTTTATGCTAACAATCAATTAAGTTAGATTTTTGTTACAGGAAATGGAGTTTTTGTTCTCTCGATGACAAGCAAAGTTCTAGGAGGCAATGGTACCATTCGGGAGGCAAGTGTCAGGTTGTGAACCAGAGTTTAGAAAATGTTTCTGAGGTTTAGGTCAAGTTTAATACTAAATTTTAAGGAAGATTGGGGCGAGAGCTAATTTTTTTAAAAATTTATTGGGCCGAGGTCGGGCAAAAAACTTTTAAAATTTATCGGGCCTGGGCCGAGCTTGGGCCAAGAATTAAAAAAAAAAACATATCGGTCCGGTCCGGTACCGTTTAACTTTCATCAATCTTTTTGAAAGGAATCTATATGTGTATTATCAACCTGTTATTATCATTATTATTTAAAAAGTATAAATTCTAGCACGCATATGCCTACCTCCGATTGGTCACTCTAGTATTTAAAAAATATAAATGAAATCTTTTATAAATGAAAAATATAAATGAAAGTTTTACGTCTCACGATTATGCCGGCTAGGCTAAAGGAGACGGTGATGATGACATATAAATGAAATGATGGAGTGAAGAAGGTGGCAAAAACGGGAGAACCCAAGAAAACTCATGCATACGGTGTTGGTCCACCACAAAGCTCACTTGACTCTAGTATTAGCATACCGATATTAATAATAAAGGTAGCTTAATGATGGAAGATTTGGTAGAGTGGGTGGAAAGGGGAAAAACCTCTAGAAAACCCCCAGACACGACATTTTTCAATACAAAGTGATAAGACCTAACATCGAACTAGATACTCTTCGCAAAAACTTCATGGGTGTTTTACTATAGATCAAATACATGTAGACTAAATTGTATGGTTCTATTACGAAGCGTTCAACTGATGTTAAGTTATTACTGTTAACCAAATGAGCTTTTTTCGCGGGGGTAGGGGATAGAGATTAAAATAGAACACCATGTAATAACAATTTGTGGCCCATGACATATGTGCTGCCACCTTCATTACGGAGTTAGAAGAATAAAAAACAAATGAAAATCATCATTTCCATTTTAAAACCCTCGGGCATAATTATAAAACGCCATCAATTTTAGTTTTCATGCGTACAATTATTGAATTAACACACTTGTAGCAAATTATTCATGTACAAAAGAGATGGCTAATCGCTCTTCGCTATTTTAAATATGGCTTATATATATATATATATATTAACAAACTATGCAATGCATATGTGCATGTATCGTTCTTTCTTTTTAAAAAAAAATAATTTCAATTTAGTACACTCTCACAGGCGGCGCTAATTCAGTGCAAAAAGGGAAAACTCATTTAAGAGGTTTTAACTCTCCCAGCCCAAGTTACAAACTCGAGAGGGAGTTGTGCGCGTAATTTGTTAAGATGTCGCAGCAACAGAGATGGCGCTAGTAGATTAATTTCTTATCGCTTTTGTTCTTTTATTTTGTCTGTGTGACAGCGCTGAAGAAGAAGAAGAAGACAAAACACAAACACAATCTCCTGTGAAAGATTTTTCTTCATTTAGTTCCGAAAAAAAAAAGAGCTTTTGTTATTAGTAAGAGAAGCAAACGGCCTCAAGTGTTTTCCTGTTACCGAAGAGACATCTAGCGGTAAAACCCGGGATTAATTAGGCAATAAATATTCACCATATGCAAACTCGATAGTTGACAGTGTCTCTCCGGGGAAAATGGATCGTTAAAAAAAATCGTACCTAGCTCATCTGAGACCAGGGAAAGTTTACCGCCTTTCTCACTTTTAAAATTAATATTATCATTCTTTTTTACACAAGTGAAAAAAAGCTGAGAAACGTCTTTTTTTAAAAATAATTATCTGGAAGCTGAAAGTGGTGATTATGTACGAACGTACTTCTTAAGAGCTCTAAAAGACATCAACAAGTATGCCTAAAGATTCGAGCTTATGATCAACGGAAAATGTTGTGTACTGCGTGCTCTATTGTGATGTTCAAAACTTTTTAAAAATCAAGGTTGCCAACTATACTATGAAAGAATGTTCTAATATGTAACGATTTTTTTGTGATGTATTGATTAATTGATTGCATTCTTGTTTTCCTATTTGACGCAGAAAAAATAGTTTAGGTGACTAGCTTTCTGTACGTAATAGTAATAGTGGTGAAGACAGGAGTGCTGAACCCCTGCCTCCAACGGCTAGCACACAATCCATTCAAATTTACCATTCTTCCCCTCAAATTTACCATTCTTCACTAAAATTTACTACTTTTCTCCCAAATTTATCATTCTTCCCGTCAAATTTACTATTCTTCCCCCAAATCTACCATTTCTCCCCAAATGTACCAATCTTCTCCCAAATTTACTATTCTTCCCCAAAGGACCTCGCACTTTTCTTATGGAAAGTGGCTTTCGGCTAATGTTGTTGAAACTTCGCTGGTTGATAGTTCTTAACATGTGGATCAAAAGTCTCACTGGGCACAAAGACCGAAATCCACTCCTTCCCCCCCAAAAACCGCCTCCAAGTAGCTGGGGGGGATTGAACTGATTTCAGCATGTAAAACAATCTGTTGGTTTAATCAACTCAACAAGGACCCAAACAACCACATGTTAGACTATCAAACTACCCCACTTGACACCGCCCTTTGCCAGCCACATATCCCCCCCCCCGCGAATTACCTTACGGATGTTTCATATTACTGTAGTTTATGGTTGCGCATATGTGTTGAAATACCTACAGTTTTGGTCTCACCGACGATATAATGGGTTTCACGTATCGCTGATTACGAATCTGAGGTGAAAGTTCTAGAATTCAAGATGGAGGATCAATATGGCGGATCAAAAACACGAAACTCCTGAATGTAGCCACAAATAGCTGTTTACTAGGTTATTTTAGGTCGTTGGTTACGAATCTGAGGTCAAAATTCTTGAAATCAAGATTGCAGATCCAATATGGTGGATAAGAACGTCGAAGCCACAAATCGTAGTAGACTACAGTGTTTTTAGATCGCTGTTTAAGTACGCAACATTCCTTGATACTTCAGCCACCATATAGAATTATTCTGCACCCTTGCCCTTTACCAAAACCCACCACAGATATCTTAATGCTGAACGGTGTTAAAATAATTCATCAATTATCTGTTCATTATTTTCTTCATTTCGGTTTGCAGCATCTAATATGATACTTAGCAATGAGTCATCGGAATACCTAATATTCTGTAAATGTGCATGGCCTAATTACCACAAGACACTTGCAACGTGCGCACATGTACCTAATGTACGAGCACCTCTTTGACATATACAGTAATAACCTTGAATAACATTTTGATCATAATCCTGGTCATCTTCATCATTGGCTACATATGCTATGAAAACTTGATGCTTAGTTGCATTGCGGAACCTTGAGTAGAGACGTATGCGCAGGAATCCCGGTTCAGTTACGTTTTCGTCAAGCTGGAATTGCTCATCGTTATCTCGTATTAGTTTATCTTGGACGTAAGATGATGAGAGATCTACTTGATATGTGCCTACAGTCAAATCTCGTAAGTAGTTTAAGTTAAGTACAGGGAAATCAATTAGGCCTTGATCATTCAGCGGTACCCATTGACCGTTCCTTTTAATAAGATTATCTACCTCCACTCTTGCTTTAACAACGTTCGGCATGATTGACCTATTTCTCATTTTTCTAGCTAATTCAATGGTTGCATCTTGCATGAAAATAACGGGATGGTATCTGTTCAAAATAGCTCCAGCTATGCGATAGAAACTATTTAGTTTCTTTCGTTGTTGCAGATTCAACGTTTGTGCTAGAAACTTAAAAACAGATCTTAGATGCCCGTTTCTTGCCTCGACTATCTATCGACTTTTAGTAACTAGTCGAGAAGTATTCGCATCTTCTGTTGATAGTTGTCTTTCACGTGGTAGTACGAGTGCGGGCATTCTATGATCAATTCCTAAATATTCCAGTAAAGGAATTGCATCGCGGTATCCTCTGTCTACTAACACAATGACTGGGATTATGAATAAATTGTTATTCAAGGTTATTACTGTACATGTCAAAGTGGTGCTCGTACGTTAGGTACATGTGCGCACGTTGCAAGTGTCTTGTGATATTTAGGCCATGCACGACATTTACAGAATATTAGATATCCCGATGACTCATTGCTAAGTATCACATTAGATGCTGCAAACCGAAATGATGAAAATAATGAACAGATAATTGATGAATTATTTTAACACCGTTCAGCGTTAAGATATCTGTGGTGGGTTTTGGTAAAGGGCAAGGGTGCAGAATAATTCTATATGGTGGCTGAAGTATCAAGGAATGTTGCGTACTTAAACAGCGATCTAAAAACACTGTAGTCTACTACGATTTGTGGCTTCGACGTTTTTATCCACCATATTGGATCTGCAATCTTGAATTCAAGAATTTTGACCTCAGATTCGTAACCAACGACCTAAAATAACCTAGTAAACAGCTATTTGTGGCTACATTCAGGAGTTTCGTGTTTTTGATCCGCCATATTGATCCTCCATCTTGAATTCTAGATCTCTCACCTCAGATTCGTAATCAGCGATACGTGAAACCCATTATATCGTCGGTGAGACCAAAACTGTAGGTATTTCAATACGCGCAACTATAAACTTCAGTAATATGGAACATCCGTAAGGTAATTCGCGGGGGGGATATGTGGGGGCAAAGGGCGGTGTCAAGTGGGGTAGTTTGATAGTCTAACATGTGGTTGTTTGGGGTCCTTGTTGAGTTGATTAAACCAACAAATTGTTTTACATGCTGAAATCAGTTCAATCACCCCCCTCAGCTACTTGGAGGCGGTTTTGGGGGGGAAGGAGTGGATTTCGGTCTTTGTGCCCCTTGAGACTTTTGATCCACATGTTAAGAACTATCAACCAGCGAAGTTTCAACAACATTAGCCGAAAGCCACTTTCCATAAGAAAAGTGCGAGGTCCTTTACCATTCTCCCTCAAATTTATCATTCCTTAGAAAAATTTATTATTCTTCCCCCAAATTTTCCATTCTTCTCCCAAATTTACCATTTCCCCCAAATTTTCCATTCTTCTCCCAAATTTACCATTTTCCCAAAATTACCATTCTTCCCCAAATTTATTATTCTTCCCCAAATTTACCATTCATTCCCTCAAATTTACTATTCTTCCACCAAATCTACTATTCCCCCCTAAATTTACCATTCTTCCGCCAAATTTATTATTCTTCTCCAAATTTACCATTCTTTCCCTCAAATTTACTATTCTTCCACCAAATTTACCATTTCCCCCTAAATTTACCTTCTTCTCCCAAATTTACTATTCTTTCC
>NC_137465.1:29834072-29867341 GCF_964235325.1 Thermobia domestica
AGGATTGGCCAGCACCCACGTCTCAAGGAATTACTTACTCTGTACTTCGGACGAAGAATTTATTTCCTGCGAAAGCAAAGGATTTGCGAAAGCTTCTTATTTCTATTTCACCAGAATTTCGAGACTACTACGAAAGTAAAGTCGGCGCGACCAATTCATCATCACACGGCTTCAAAGGAAGCAGAACACCATTAAAGTAAGCCACAAGTTTCCTTGTTACATAAGAGAGGGAAATCAACAAGTCCTTCTAGTTGAGGGAGGGTGGTCTTCCGATTGAACTGGTGGCAGAAAAAAACAAAAATGCTGCATCGTTTACTCTTCTTATACTGAAAGCAATGTACAAACTTAGTTAATGCGTTTTATAATCTCCATAGCACCATATGTAATATGTTGGATTTACTTTAAAATGTCTTCTTTGACAGGTTTTATATTATTGATACTAACATTGTTATTGATACATTAGCAAAATATACACATACAGTGGAGTCTCGTTAATTCGAACTTGGATAATTCGAAATATTGGATAATTCGAACAGAAGTCCATTCCCCTTGAAAACTGTATTGAAAACAATAGTAAAAAATCGTGGATAAATCGAACTTTTGAACCTATGTATTGGATAATTCGAAGTAAATAGAGTTGAAAATTTTTAATATTGGACAGATGTGAAGAGAGAAATACAGTTTTAACGTGTTTTCAGTTATCCAGATGCAGCCATAGGGAAGAGTGATACAAAAAATAATAAAAAATCTATGTAGTGATAAAGATGAAGGCGAGTTGGGGAAGAAGTAAAGATAGAGAAAGTGTGCCAATCTCATCTTGATTCAGAATTGGTTGAACATTTAAGATGAATTATTGATAAAGTCAACCAAATGTTATTAATATCGTATTCCACGCAAAACATGAAATTCAAGATTTATTGACCATACAAAAACAATCAAATTTAAGCAAATGAGGTTTACGACTTCTTAAAAGTGAGAACAGAATATTCAAATTGTTACTGGTGTTTAATTGTTTGGGCTATTCAATGTATGTTGTAGTGTTGTACGTTAATATATTTTCCATTGTACACGTAGTTTGAATTATGTGGAGTCAATGTCGTTTGTTAGTTTGCGGTATTCGATCACGCAAATAATAAGCTGCTTTAATGGTAAAGTCTACACCATATGAATATGTTTTTGATGCACAGTGCTTTGGTTTGTTTGTTGTTATATATGTGAAAATGAATGTTGTTGGATAATTCGAATTTTGAATAATTCGAAGTTTTTTCGTGTCCCCTTGGAATTCGAATTAAAAAGAATCCACTGTATTTGGTATAAGTTTAGTGACGGCAACAGTGTGTCCGATTGACACTACCCTCGTGCTTTATTGTTTGTTTGGAGTGTTATTTATGAGCGGTTAGGATAAATATTCTGCTTGAGTGCATAGGAAGCCGATTAAGAACGATTTGAACGTGACAAATATGTTCAGAGTGTTACTCAAAGAAAGTAATTACGCCAAAGAAATTACGATTTTCTGCAGGTCAGAAGACCGAAAGAGATCTAGACGTAGAAAGCGAAATAGAAACGCTAGCAGACGAAGAAAGTGGTTACAATCATAGTTTCACTATCATGTAACATATCAGGTTCATGCACGCTAAGAACTGCCTGTCGAAGTTGTCATTTTTCTTTCCAACAATTGTGTACGTAACATTTTCGCATATAACACTAGTCAACAAGATTTTGGCACAGAATCGAAAATACCTCATTTTAATAGAACTTTTCGCGTAGAATTCGAATCTGCAATCAGTTTTTCTCAATCACCCTCAGTTTCTCCGTGACAGAGGGATTTTCAGGAAATTTCCCCTCAAATTTCTTTTTTTCTTTTTCTTTTTCTTTTTTCTCTTTTTATCTTTTTTCATTTTTTAAAACAATTTTTGTATCTGTAGCTCGGGTACCCTTAGGTATATAAACACACAAATTGTATTGTATGTTAGCTTGATTTATACTTAGGAAGCCCTCTAAGTTTCATAAGAATCGCATTATTCTTTCTAGAGAAATAAACATATTTATATAAAAATATGCTACAGTGGCTCAATAAAGAAGTCCGACATACACATACTTACACATTGCAAGATAGAATAAACATTCCAACATTATTCTTCAGGGAACAAAAAATATATGTTAATTACTCTATATTATTTATTTCCTTCTAAAAAATAGAAACATCAATGACAAAACTCAATTTGATGACTATAAAAAAATACCAAAAGTGAAAACTAACTAACTAACTAACTAAAACTAACTCTATGGCCTATGGAACCCGGAGGTTCAATGCCGCGTTCACAAAAGCTCTCCACTGACTTCTATCCTTAGCTAACTGCATCCAGTTTCTACTCTGTATTCCAATCTCTGCGAGATCCATCTTGATATTGTCCTCCCATCTGCGCCTAGGTCTTCCTAATGATCGTTTTCCGATTGGTCTTCCAGTCAAGACTTTGAACGCGTCTCTACTTTCTTCCATTCTAGCTACATGACCCGCCCATCTAAGCCTCCTAGACTTGACGACCCTAACAATGTTGGGTAAACCATATAAATTATGTAGTTCCTCGTTATGAAGTTTCCGCCATTCTCCATTCCCGTTTCTCTTGGGTCCGAATATTCGTCTCAGGATCTTGTTCTCAAATACTTTCAGTCTATGTTCTTCCCTCAGAGTAAGTGACCATGTTTCGCAGCCATACAGAACTACAGGAATGATTATCGTTTTGTATATTTTAAGTTTCAAATTCCTCGACAGAATTCGCGACGACAAGAGATTTTGAACCAAAAGTGAAAACATGGCGTAAATCCATGTCAAAAAACAACTCGGACACTTTATTTCCCGCAAAAGCTTCATAATACGTCACTGCCGATATAAAATAATTGAGCTGGTAACAGTGCAAAATTTGCATGTGAAGCTAAATAAAGGAATCACCATACTTTAGTAATCATAGTCAGTTTACGGACGAATAAACTGCGCCTCTAAGATGCTTCTTTTCTTCTTTTAAAAAAATCCCTTTCCTCTTCTTTCCCACTTGCATTCATTTGTTGTTTATAGTTTCATTTCATTAACTCAATTTCTGCTCATGTCTCAGGGAGATTTTTGCTTCCTTTTTCATTCTTTCTATTTTTTTTAAAAAAATTCTTCTTTAGTTCTTTTTGAGGGGAGTTGTCATCCCTGAAGTGGTAACAAGTGTTCGGTTTCATGCAAACCGGGCACGTAGTACGGAGTAAATAAGTAAAACCCAAGTAAGTGGAAGTTGATAGTAAGAAGCGGAAAAAAAAAGTAATAGAAGGGGTAGAAGAACCAGGATGAATAGCAAAAGGGGAAGAAGTGGGAAGATACGTATAAGGGTTATTGTTGGTGCTGTGAAAACCAGAAGAGCATAAAACACAGCCCTGAAACGATGGGCATATGTGGGAATGGCTTCGTTCTCCTCCTTCCAATGCACCCTACTCTTGCGCATTTGGCTTTTACAACCCAGTGCTGTATGCAAATGAACACTAATTAGAACTAATAGCTTAGGCACAGACGCCCATTATGGCTACAGCGCTTTTGCTACAGTATCTCTTTCCTCGGCTTGTTGTCATATTAAATTTTAAACTACTTTCAAAAACTTTTGTCTTTTCTCGCTTCTGTTTTCACGAATTTTCTTCCTCGTTTCTTCTCGCCTCACACCACTGCTTTTGTCATTTCCATCGCCTACAAAACCCTTCCACGGAACCATAATCATTCCGCGTTTTTTCTACCCCTTTTACGTCACCACTATACGTGGTATAGCTTCTTTTGCGCTAAGAACGTTCATCATGATGGCAACTAGTTAAAAAAAAAAAAAGAAAAGTTCTGTAGTATGATTTGTTGACAATAAATAGCAATTCATGATGGTGTGCTACGTATTCTGAATAATAGATACCACATAAATATTAAACTTAAAACAGTACTTTTTCGTATGAAACCTCAGTGAGTATATTGCGAAGCTCAACGCCATTGAAGATGCTTTTTTATAAATATGGAGAAATAAAAAATATGTATTTCAAAGAAAACACTGTAAAACAAAATACAGTAATAATAATAATAATAATAATAATAATAATAATAATAATAATAATAATAATAATAATAATAATAATAATAATAATAATAATAATAATAATAATAGAAGTGTTAAAAAGCTGAAATCACTAATAACAAAGCGCATAAAAGTACTAAAAGTACAAAATAATAAAATTCGTAAAAGCAGATAATAATAATTCTTAGAAGTAGAAAATAATAATAATAATAAAATTCTTAAAAGCAGAAAATAGTAATAACAATACAATTCTTAGAAGCAGAAAATGATTGTTAATATTATGTATAAAAACAACTTTGAAGCCGTACCAAGCCGAACAAATTAATACCTAATATAAAATTATTTTAATGATAATTTTCGACTTCAAATATGGATTATTTTATTATATATATTTTCTTATCTCAAGAGCTTTCTTATTATTATTTTCTGCTTTTATCGCTTTTTTTTTACTTTGTAATTTTGGTGCTCTTTTCTTTTAAAAGAGTCGGCTCATACTTATCTTTTTATACAATGTTTTTGCTTTCTGCTTTTTAATGTGTTTTTCAAGTCGGTTATTTTTCTTTTAAAATAGCTTTTTATTTCTGCTCTTCAGTGTGATTTTAAGTACCTTATTTTCCTTTATATTTGTTTAATTTTTCCCACATGTCCAATGTCCAAAATGCTTTTTCTCAATATGCGACCAAACAAAAGAAAAGTGAATGATGTTGTGGCAATTGTCGAGCAAGACTGGCATGTAAGCAATCATGACATGACCTAAAACATCCATCACAAAACTGGGGCCGCGGTGGCTCAGTGGTAGAGCGTTCACCTCTGGTGCTTGGGGTCCCGGGTTCGATCCCAGCCCCGCCAAGTGAACTTTGTGGTGGACAAACACCGTGTGCGTGGGTTTCCTCGGGGTTCTCCCGTTCCCTCCCACTTTCTTCATTCCACCATTTCATTCATTACTCATCATCACTGTCTCCTTTGGCATAACCGCGAACGTAAAACTCGAAGATTTCATTTCATTTTCCATCACAAAACTGTGTTAAACCGAAGTGCAGAAAGCTGCCAACAAAAATATTCTTAACACCTAGGTTGTATGCAACCCATTTTACTTTGTTGATTATCTGGTTGCAGCAGCATATATACAGCGTGTTTATTAATGAATGATGAGGTTTCAAAAATTAACAATCAATCTACTTATTAATTTACACGGGTAAAACTTACACCTTAAGGAATGGCAACTGTCCAAATTTCTCATGCGCTATCTGATGTTTGCTTGTTATGCTGGTTAGTTTGTCACACTTACTGCGGAGGCGCAGCGTCAATTTCCAATATGCCATCTCAACAGGAAAAGATTTACTATGTGTTTTGTTTTGAGATGTCCAGAACTGTGGTTACATTGCAGCGTCAGTTTCGTGCACAGTTTAGGAAAGACCCACCACACAAGTATAACATAAATAGGTGGTACCGACAATTCATGGAAACTGGATGCTTATGTAAAGGCAAGAGTTCTTGTTGACCTCGTGTTTCTGATGCAAACGTTGAAAGAGTGTCGTCTCAGTGAAGTCCTCGAAGTCAGTTAGTAAAGCAAGCTGGGAATTGGACATGTCAAAGAAAGAGGTGTTGTATGGAAGGTGTTGCGTATATGCTGTTGTAAAGCATACAAAATGCGATTAGCACAGTCCCTTACATCAGCAAAGTAAAAAGGCGTGGCTTTTGTGAAGAGATGCAGTTGAAGATGGAGGAAGAAGATTTTGTAGAAAGACTCATCTCTGGCCACCTTGATCGCCCGATTTAACACAATAAGATTTCTTTCTTTGAGGGTTTGTTAAAGATAGAGTTTATGTACCGCCAGTTTGTGACCTGATAACGCATGCACTGCAGACCATCATGGAGGATGATCTACCCGAGTATGGGAAGAATTTGATTCCCGCGTAGATGTGTGTCGTGTGACAAAGGTTGTTTCAGGGGGCTTTGCCTGAAAATGCGAAAATTCTGCAAGATATTTCATATACTTTACTATAATAAGATTTCGGGGGGGTGCTTAAACCCGGAAGCCTCCCTAAATACGCCACTGGGTGCACGTATTGAAGGATTGTGATTAATGCATCACAAACTTGGACAATTGCCGCTGCTGCTTATGCTGTAAGGTTTGCCCATAAAAGGTAATTAATAGATTTATTATTAACTTTTAAAATTGCTCCATTCATTTATAAACAAGCTGTATTTCAGGATATGTTATCGGGCTTTGCAGAAAGCATTTGTTCTTTAAAGAAATAATTAATCAATTATTTAAATTTTTAATGCATAAGAAAATGCCTTAGGAATAGCTTACTCGATTAGTAAAAACAACGTCGAGATATGACAAACCGTTCTCGATATAATGGGTAACATATATAAATACATGTCAAACTAAAAAATTTCTTTTTTAAAACGTTATTTAATAAAGATTGATTTTTTATCATCCTTTGTCAACAGTGAACCTGTGTTAAGACAAGAACTACAATTTAAAGTTGGATCAGAACCAGTATTCTGCTAGTTGCTCTCCTGCTTCCGTGGCTTTTGCCCGTTCGTGAATTTCGTGGCTTTGGCCCCAAAAGAAGAATGCTAACGTGGTTTTTGCCCGAAAAGAACTGGTCTTGCTGAACAATGTTTACCTACCAGACGATTGACTTGTCTTTACAGAAGTCATGTCCAGAATTACACTTTTATATGGTTTAAGATCAGTTAATAACATCAACTATATTTCTATCCTAATAAGACCTAATCCTTTCACTTATTAATGAACAATAAATAATACATTAATCCCATACAGTAAGAGCATATCACCCGGCTCTATTAGTTCAATTTTGTCTTCATTCTAGTAGACCCACGTACCGTAGTTGCTAACGTTCTCTCTTTGGTGCGAGTGGCAACAATTTCCAATGGAAACACTTAGTCGAAAAAGTGTAAACGCTTTTATAGGCCAGCCACCCTGAGAAAAGTTTTCCTCATTCACACCAGGCAAATTCCGGGATGGTATCTAACATAATTCCGGGATGGTATCTAACATACATATCCCAGGTCGTTTCTTTCCTTCCCCAATCCTTTCTAGTGAAAATGTCCCCTAGTAGCTCGCGATCGACAGTTTGTCAATCACTGCTCTAGATTTTTTTTCTTTTGGTTGTGATGACTCCTTCCTTGTTCGTGTGTTCAGAAATTGCTTCTTGTTTAGTGATTGTTCACCTGGATTAAGTCGTGTTTCTTCTTGTGTAGAACCGGATCTAGAGTATTTTTATAAGTGAGCTCAAGGATGGCGTGCTGCTCCATTGTACAGTAATTGTCGTGGAGCACGTTATTGAAGAATTTCAAAGATGGAGTTATGACTAATTAACTGTCGGAGTTTCTATGCTAATATGTTTGGTTATATGTCTAGATTAGTCGTTCCCAATTACTTCAGAGTTTCGGACCTTCTTTTCTTTATTTTTAAGGTACGCTACGCACTGTGTACCTTTAAATGTTGGTATCTGCATAGAAGTTGTGTTGTAGGCAGTGGCGTAACTACAATGGAGCGAGTGGAGCAGTTGCTCCAGGGCACAGTAAAAGGACGCAAGGGTGGGAAAAAAAGAATACAGAAAAACTGTTCCGTAAGCAAAGAACATTTGAAAACATTTCAAAAGGTACGCTATGACTATTAGCAGTTAATTGGCAACAGCCGATACCGAGGGAGATCCAGGAATTTTTGAGAGGGGCGCAGGTCTGAAAAATAAACTTGAGACATTTTTCGACATTTGGCTCGCTAACTAAAACTGTGGACTGCAGTGCTTCATAATACATATTTATCTCTGCCCTTCTGGAGGCGGCATTGAGGAAAGCCATGTTGTCCAACATGAGAGAATTCAAGATTAACATTTAAAAAACATTTTTATTATCATCTTTTTATTATCGTATTATTTTGTTTTATTATTATCGTTATTTATTATTAAATTGGATTAAGTACAATAAACCATTTTACATTTAATTTCCTATAAACGTAATTCATATTAAATATGTAGTGATAACATACGAAAAGATAAGTAAAAACTTTAGGCGCAGTAAAACTAGTTACGCCACTGGTTGTAAGTACCATATATTAGCAACTAAATTACATATATTTACTTACGTTAGAAGCACACAACATACAGTAGGGTATATTCGCTACACATACATAGTATAAATTTTGAAATGCAAATAATGCCACGGACCTTTAAGGTCCGCCAGGCACGTAGCCAAGGGGTGATCCGAGGGTATTCGGAGTCCCCCTTCGAGACCAGAAATGGAAAAGAATAAGGAAGTAAGAAAGAAAATGAAATTAGAAAAGAAAGATCAGCGTTAAAAATGAAAATATAAAACTGCAGAAGGCTTTTGGTTACTCTTTCTTATGAGGAGATTTGTATTACTTGCAATACATGGTGACGAGCTGAGCGAGATATCCTGGAAAAGTCAGGGAATTTGAAATTTCTAGAAAAGTTACACGGAATTCTCAGAACTTCTGCTACTAGTCAGGGAGATTTCTAGCTTTCGAAAGCATAGTGTCGTTGTGTAACAGCGTGGATATTTTTTATTTTATTTATTTATTTATTTATTTATTATTATTATTATTATTATTATTATTATTATTATTATTTTGTCATCGCATCCTTGCAGTGTCAAACATGTTATTTCAAAAACAATTTTGTACTACTCCTTTAACCTGTCATTTGGAACAGACAGTAGTTGAAGGAATAATAAAAACAAAAATTTGTGTGGAAAGAAAGTTCTATTAGCATTTGATTCAACAGAGAAAGGAAAGCAGATATTGTAAAATATTTTACAACAGATTATTGAGTATTGAGGTCATAATGAAAGGAAAATTGTTATATTTGAATAAAGAGAGGAAGGACGTAAATATTGTAAAATCTTTTTCAATACTTTTTTTAATTATTATTTTACTCGAGATATCTTCATAGTTTTTTTTTATCAGAATACTTACCAACATATCCTCATTTTATTGTCCTAACAAACCAATATATGTTGATAGTAAAGTAGTTTTGATTGATCAAACTCCTGGGCTTTCAGAATTTCATGCCACGTTCCCCCCCCCCCCCCCCGTTACGAAATCCTGGCTAAACGAACCAATATATGTTCCAGTAAAATAGTTTAGAATGATCGAGCTCCTGGTGTGATGACCACAGTATTTCATGTCACGGATCCTCCCCTTCACGAAATCCTGGCTACGTGCCTGGGTCCGCGGACCACCAATTTGAGAAGACTGATATAGACTATTTCTTATCAAGTTAGGAAGATATCCATCTTTACTTACTGAAGGCTATGTGAATACATTCGTAATTCGGGTTGACATTTGGACACTTATTTGAGCTCAGTAATGAAATAGAGCATGTTGGATATTCAATATTCCATATATTTCAGACTTAAAATACGAGTCATTGCGCTTGAGATTTAGAGATAATACATTGTTAGAAAAAATAATAAATAATTTTATCAGAGTTTTGAACGAGGAGGGAATAGGGGTGAAAAGTAGTTACACTGCATCAAGAAAGTGACAGCAAACGGAAATGCAGGTTGGATCTTATTTTTTGATTATTTCCATCAAGTTTTCCTGCCATCTAGTGGGAGACTAGGGAAGCTTCATCAACTGTGACATTAGTGAAAGTGGTTGAAGGCGAGGATGAAGTCAATTTTACGTTCAATTTTAATATCCGGAGGCATCGAAGGTAAAAGAAATAACGAAGGGACGTTTTCTCTTTCTTTTTTTTTAAAAAAAAATAGGTGATAAAGAATTTCTCTTAAGTTTGTCGATTTATCCACCGTACAAACGAAAATTGTAGTAACAAAATTGCTATTCTAATAACATTGGTATTATATTTCGGAGTTCGTTCAATAGGCAATTTCTCCACCACAAATTTGTGTTTATGTATAATTATGCAGCCTCTATCTCCGCTTATAACTCAATGCATTTTTAAGTAAAATGGGAAATTTTACAATATTATTATTGTGTAGTGAAAAAAAAAATGTCCATTTAAAATCACCCAGATTCAGGCTAAAAAGTCTCTGACAAAATTTATTTTTTAGTTTTTGTACACAAACTTGTATTATATTTAGGGAGTTGAAAACAAGCATTCCTTCAGTTTTTAGGTGCTTAGTTTTTCTGAGCTGTCATTTTGTATAGGCACGCAAGCCTATTTTGCACTTTACAAAGGTTTGTGCTGTAGATTCGTTATTTTTGAAAATATGAATTTCAAACAAACAAAACAACTTTGAAAAGAATGAAATGTACAATGTTTCATGTTCAGTGCATTCTTAGTGCGATCACACACGGGCGGTAAAATGACATTAGTGAAGACAGAAGAAAGAAACTCCAATGTATTTTAATCATAGCTGAAACAATTTTTACACGTTCCGTGTGAGTTTTCTTTCCCACGTATTGGCTCTCACTAAGCACGATGGAACGATATGTACACACCGCAACTGGCCGTTGATGCCGCGTGCGGCCGTGGCTTCGTGTGTTCGGTCCATTCATTAACCGGCAGCTAACAGTTTCAACGCAGCATTTTGCCGACCCGTGTGAGGTTACAGGGTATCTGAACTAATGAGGTCAGCGCTCATGAGCTCTGAATTCATGCTCACTCAGCCTCCCCCTCAAGAAGTGAGAATGAGGTTGAGTGAGCGCGAGTTCTAAATCATGATGTGAGCATGAAGTAGAAATAATCTGGGTGTGAGGTCGAGTGAGCCTGATGTCGAAATGATGTTAGTTTGAGGCAGAGTAAGCGTGTTTTCGAAAGAATGTTGTGGACTTAATGTCGAAGGAATATTGTGAGCATGAGGTCGAGTGAGTGTGAATTCGAGATGATATTCTGATGGTGAAGTTGAGTGAGCATGATGTGTTGTCGAAAAATGTTGTGAGCGTGAGGTTGAATGAGTATGATGTAAAAAGAACGTTATAGCGTGAGGTCGAGTGAATGTGATGTCGAGATGATATTTTGATGATGAAGTTGAGTGAGTGTGATGTCGAAAAATGTTGTGAGCGTGAGGATGAATGAGCGTGATGTCGAAAGGATATTGTGAGCGTGAGGTCGAGTGAGTGTGATGTCAAAAGAACGTTGGCAGTGTGAAGTCGAGTGAGTGTGATGTCGCGATGATATTCTGATGGTGAAGTTGAGCGAGCATGATGTGTTGTCGAAAAATGTTGTGAGCGTGAGGTTGAATGAGTATGATGTAAAAAGAACGTTATAGCGTGAGGTCGAGTGAATGTGATGTCGAGATGATATTTTGATGATGAAGTTGAGTGAGTGTGATGTCGAAAAATGTTGTGAGCGTGAGGATGAATGAGCGTGATGTCGAAAGGATATTGTGAGCGTGAGGTCGAGTGAGTGTGATGTCAAAAGAACGTTGGCAGTGTGAAGTCGAGTGAGTGTGATGTCGATATGATATTCTGATGGTGAAGTTGAGTGAGCATGATGTGTTGTCAAAAAATGTTGTGAGCGTGAGGTTGAATGAGTATGATGTAAAAAGAACGTTGGTAGCGTGAGGTCGAGTGAATGTGATGTCGAGATGATATTTTGATGATGAAGTTGAGTGAGTGTGATGTAGAAAAATGTGGTGAGCGTGAGGATGAATGAGCGTGATGTCGAAAGGATATTGTGAGCGTGAGGTCAAAAGAACGTTGGCAGTGTGAAGTCGAGTGAGTGTGATGTCGAGATGATATTCTGATGGTGAAGTTGAGTGAGCATGATCTGATGTTGAAAAAGGTTGTGAGCGTGAGGTTGAATGGGCAGTATGTCCAAAGGATATTGTGAGCGTGAGGTCGAGTGAGTATGATGTAAAAAGAACGTTGGTAGCGTGAGGTCGAGTGAATGTGATGTCGAGATGATATTCTGATGATGAAGTTGAGTGAGTGTGATGCCGAAAAATATTGTGAGCGTGAGGATGAATGAGCGTGGTGTCGAAAGGATATTGTGAGCGTGAGGTCGAGTGAGTGTGATGTCAAAAGAGCGTTGTTAGTGTGAAATCGAGTGAGTGTGATGTCGAGATTATGTTCTGATGGTGAAGTTGAGTGAGCATGATGTTGAAAAAATGTTATGACCGTGAGGTAGAGAGAGTATGTTGACGAAATTATGTTATGAGTGTGAGGTCGAGTGAGCGTGATATTAGTTTGACGATGTGAGCATAAGGTTAAGAATGCGTAATGTCAAAAAGATGAGAGCTTGAGGTCGAAAAGATGTGAATGTGCGGTCGAAATGATGTGAGCTGTAGTCCACAGTGGGCACCTATGATCACGGTTAAGCCTACTACACTACAAAAATCTTTTCAAACTATATTTGTTGAAAGTTAAAGTTTGAAACACGCAAATAGTCATTTTTTGAAATTAATGAATTTTGGAATAAGTTTTGGCGTTATTTTTTCCCTAGATATAGGCTTCATATCTTATTTTCTAAATAAATAAATAAATGATAATAATAATTTCTGATAGTCTTGTCTTTTTTTTAATTTGCTTCCAAACATTGAAATTTTTCGAAAATGAGCTATGGTCAACCTGAAATTTTTCAAAATGGATACATCTCAAATTTTCACAAAATAATCGTTATTTGCGTAGTAACAATTGGATAAAATTTGATCATCGAGGTCAGCCAAGTCGAAGCAGAAGAGGAGAGGATGAGGGGGGAAAAGACCTAAGTGCGTTGACTGTATGACTCAGTCCCAACGTTGGACAGACCTTCGTGTAGTATGTGTTCGAGTGAATACTTAGTATGAGCCTTTGTTGCATTGCTTACAGTAGTGGATCTCGGCTTGCCCTGTAATATCCTTTGGCCAATAGGAGAGAGGGAATGAGTGAATGAAAACTTGATCCATAACCCACTGATTCACCACCACACCGTAACACACGTCCCACTGGGCCCAAGATCCATTCTGAACCATAATTCACCATGATCCACCATCCGCCATGACCCACTCTAACTCACTACCCATCGAAACCCATCGCCATCAACTCTGACCTATGATCCACGCCCTCCTCTCCATTGACTGAAGAGTTTATACTTATAATAAGACAAGGGTGTGAAATTATCACTAATCTGAGTTCGAATTTCAATGGTTAATCGCTCGAGTACCTCTCTGTTACAATACCAGTGGATCTGACCTTATGATATAAAATGGTAAAATGTTTGTCATAGAACATATTACCATGAATTTCAATTTAATTACCATATATAATTATTTCCTTGTTCATATATCATATATATTTATTCCATTATGTTTCTATTGTATGTTCATTCAAATATTTTCCATTTATTTGTTTTGCTGTTTTCATCAGTGTAAACGTTTTAGGATTTGCTAGATTTACTTATTGTGTTGTAAAGCTTAGACTAGAAATATTGTGGATACAGAATGTTTGTAAAATTTCATATTATTTCCTTGTTAAGTTGCAGATACTTTTCAGTGGAAAATAGAATGAAATTTGAAAGTCTCAATAAAGGTAAAGTAGGTCCACATAAAGGGGAACGACAGTGTAAAATTCGACTGAGTCTCGAAAGCCAAGTGTTAAGTCCTATTGCTATTATTGTAATTACAAATATCAACATCCAAAAGTGCTTGAAGTTCTTCTTTCACTTAGATATACTCATTCAGGAGTAAATAGAAACAAATGAAAAGGAAGAAAAATGGGGGCCTTGAAATAAAACGTAAACACATTAATCAGTGTTCAGAAGATGCTCTCTATAATGCACTGAGCAGAGTGGGTCAGTAGGTCAGAGTAAGTCGGTAAGACAGTGGTTCTGAGTGGGTCAACGTGGGTGGTGGGTCGCAGTATATCACCTCCTGTTGGCCTATGACCCATTGACCCACTCACAAATCTTGACCCACTCCATCTCTGATCAACATACAACCGAACCTAAGGTGGAATAAGAACCATCGTAATGCCCAGTTGAAATGTCGGGAATCGAACCCTATGCGCGCAAGACGTGTATGATCGGAGCATATCAGGAAGATTATTATGTTTTTATTAAGTAGGAAATATTTTGCTCACAGGCCCGTCCAGGGGTGGTCTAGGGGAGGCTCCGCCGAAATTTTTGCTGGCCCCCCTAAAATTTTCACGGTAGGCTTGCAAATGAACTATTATAATATGGTGATTAACTATAATATGGTTGGATCGGGCCCCCCTAACTTCAACCGCCCCCGTACATTTTTAGGCTGGCTACCGGCCTGTGTGCTCAGTTTATTGTGAAATTCTGCTACCTACAAACTTAGTTATAATTTGAGATTTACATTAAATTTGAATTTGGGAGAAATGTGTTGAATTACAAACTAATTGGCTTGTTTTTAGTACATATTGGAGATAGATCCAAAGTAACGGTAGTGAGAAATAATGTGCTGACCACATATCGCCCTATTAAAGATCCCTAGTATGGCTGTAACCCTTTGCGGCTTTAACACAAAGGAATTATACGAAAAGTAACCTTATAAGAATGTAACACTGAGGGTTCTTTCCTGCTAATTTTGAAATCGTAGAGATTCGTAGTGACATCTAGTGTTATTAAGTTAAAAACTTCTGAGCTCTAGATGGTTTAAAAATTAATCACCGGCTCCATTGCAGTTCAAAAAATCTTATGAATTCCCACGATCAGAAGAAACTTGATGGCTGGAGCACCTGCTTTCTCATATACAGCGTTTTCCTGTCACACGAACGGCCACCGGAAGCCAGCAGTAGCAGAGGCGGAAGTGATGTTTAAATCACTGGAGCACACGCCCCTTTCAGTCGTTGCCGTGATTGAGAAAATGGTGAGCAAGAGAGTTTTTCCACCGGTTGAACAAACCAGGAAGCATGACCTTACCATCTGTCGTTAATATGCAACAATGTAAGACTTATTTAAGCAGGAAACGTGGATTTTTCGATCTATTTATAATAACTTCCCTAGTAGATTTCTTTGTGGGAGAAAATATAGTACAAGAAGACGTGTAAATGATTTAATTTGCACAGCAAATGATTATGGGGGAAAAAGTAATGAATGTTTAGTAAATAAATGCAGAATTTTCAATTCTAAATTTTTCTTTTAAATTTAGGGTTTTGAAAGTGAAATAAAATGAAATCTTTCAGGTTTATGTCACACGAGTTCATATATATATATATATATATATATATATATATATATATATATATATATATATATATATATATATATACAGTAGGAAGTCGAAAATCCGAACTAATTGGGACCACAGGTAGTTCGGATTTTCGAAAATGACCAAGAAAATGCCATTTAGGCTTAAATATACTGTGCGGTATGCTCTTTTATCGATACAGTGGTAATACAGTACATATAGTGATTACAATACCGTACGTAAGGCTACTTACATTTAATGTTTCTGAATAACCTGCTCGTACACTAAATTACACTGTTCTTGTAACTCTCACTTAAAACTTAACCTGTATAGGCCTAAGGGAAAATAAAAATAAAAATATGTATGACAAACAATTACTTGTGAATGAGCTTTTGTAAAAACACTGACTTCACACAAAGAAAATTTAATTAGTGTACTGTCACTAGCTTCTAGGGACTGGGTTCGGATTTTTGACGCGTTCGAATTATCGACTTCCTACTGTATATACATATATATTCCCACGCTAGTCTAGCCAGCTGTTTTAAGTTGGTCACTTGGAAGCGAGTGAGGTTAGACTTATATCAAAGTTGCACCACCCGTGTGTGACGTAACGTTACGTGGTATTATCATGGTTGTCAAGGTGGAACAAGACAAGCCCTGAGGGCTTCTAGCCTCTTTTGCTCGCTAACGCTCGCTCAGCTATGTTTTGTAACGTAAGTAAAACACATTTTATAAATTATATATTACGTAGAAAGGCAAATGAAGATTATTTTTATCTTACTTTAATAAGAAAAGTGTTATGAAAATTTTAAAAAGAAATTTTAAAAAACTTTCCTGGATCGGATTTGAACCCACGCCAAAAACATTTTCATTAATAGGCCGTGCGCCAGCATATTCGGCCATGATGACCAACAGCAGGTAGCGTTTGATTTGTGCTATATGTCTGCTACGAGGCAAGAAATGGATAACTTCAACCAATCAGAACCGTGTATTTAGCTCTTATGGCTAGAGTCGAGACTGATTAAAATACATGCCGGGTTAGCTAAAGGAGATGGAGATGGTGAGAAATGAATGGAATGGTGGAATGAATAAAGTGGGAGAAAACGGGAGAACCCCATGAATACGGTGTTTGTCCACCAGAAAACTCACTTAGCGCGAGATGGGATCGAACCGTAAACCCCATGCACCAGAAGTGAACGCTCTGCTATTGAGCCATCGTGCCCGAAATTTAGGATTTTATATTTTGTTCCCTTATGTATCAGCAAAGTTATGAAAGATGTGAGCTACTATTAACGAGGACTCCGGACCATGAAGTGAACAGACCATTACGCAAGGTCGCTGATTTTTACGTCCAACGTTTTGTACTCATTAGGCCAGGAGTGGCCAACCTTTCTAATTTTGAGAGTTACATTTCACTTCATAATTTACTAGAAGTCTACTGTTCATTAGCCAATTAGAGGATACTCGTTAACAAAATGAAATATTTCAGTTTAAAGTCCCACAATTACGCTCGTTAGGTTAAGGAGACAGATGAATGATGATGGAGGAATTGCTGAACAAGGGCGCCCATCAGGGGGACACGGTGGGGCGCTCTCCTAGTGGAAATTGTACTTCAGAATATCGAAAACCCAATAGAATTTTTACATTAGTTACAGCAAAATTGGAAACTATCTTTGATACGTCGCTTATACTTGCCCCCCTTGGAAACCACAACATGGGCGCCCTTGTTGCTGAAATAAGAACATGAGATGAAACGGGAGTACCCCGAGAAAACCCATGGACACGATGTTGTCCACCACAAACTTATTTGGGCGGCGATCGAACCAGGGATACCACGCTAAGCGCATTACAAAATTGAATATTCAATTTGAAAGTCTACTGTAGTTTCTCAACATGAAAATCAACATGAAACTAAGCTGTATTATGCCTATGTCCGATCATAACTGGAATATGCTGCTGTGATCTGGAATCAATCCATCACAACAGCAATACCGACAAAAACTGGAAAAAGTCGAATCGAAATTTATAAAATACTTAGCATACAAGAGAACTGGGATCTACTCATCTTATGAAAACTATCTTACATTAACCCTTTCCCCTCGAATGCGGCGAGAGCCCCGACATTCGAAATTTTCCTTTCCGCTCGTATGTCGGGGCTACCCCGCACTAATTTTGACGCTTTGATTGCTCGCATGTCGACAGAGCCCCGCTTGTATGATTTAGTCAACAACTTCTGCCATCTTTTGGCCGTCTATTCAACTCCTTACTCGGCCGTTCCTTAGTCGACAACTGCTGTCAGTTTTATGCGTAAATCGGTGAAATGGTGGAGAAAGTTATTTTTCTGGCTATTAGAGGTAACAGTTGTGAATAGTTTCTTATTATTCAACACGCAGAGACAAATGAATCAAAATCCAAGAGTTGCCCATTTTGACTACAGAAAAAAGTTGATTACTCAGCTGGTAGGCAATGTTCGAAATACACAACGCAAGCGAGGGAAGCTGTCGTCTACAGATACGGAAAAAAGACTGAATGGTGCACCACATTTTATATATTCCAATCCAAAGAGCAATTCCAAAGACTGTGCAGTGTGCAGTGATAGAATAGTAAAAGCTGAGAGGAGAGAGTCTGTGTATTTTTGTAATACGTGCTCCAGAAAACCTGGATTGTATCCAGGTGAATGTTTCGAAAAATATCACACACAGCGCAATACAGGTAACACATATGTAAACGGGCAGTTTATGCTTAATTTCTGATGTATTTTTAAATAAAACAAAGGTATTGTCTGTACCTGATTTTTCTCCATAAAATAGAATAAAACGAGCACCCTAAAAAATGGTATAGTTGGCATAACCATTAAATGGTTAATAATACCAGAATAGTATTGCTTATATAGGGACAGCTATGCTTATGGCCAGTAATAGCATACAGGTATGGCTATTAAATCCGGGTTATTGTTACCATACATATGTGCAATAGTATCATATTTCTGTATTGTAAATTTAACTATAATCGGAGTTAATAGTCAATATTACCATGCAGATTACAATACAGCTACATCCCAACTATACCTTTATAGCTCTGCCTACAATACCATATTCGTTCGAATACTATACCGTATAGGTATTGCAAAGATACTAGATGGTTGGACAACAGGTGGACAACCATACCGTATAGTCATTGTAACCATTATATATTGTTGTATTTGCAAGACTAAATTACAGTACCTACAATACCCTATGGCTATTTTAACAATACTGTCTTATTGAGACAACCATATAGCAGGGTAGGTGCACCAAATTTTATACTTGATGTAACCATACTATATTGCTGTAGTTGCAATATGATATGACTATATCTACAATACGGTATGGCTATGTGAACAAGAACGTCTTGTTGAAGCAGCCATGTAAGATGGTAGATGGAACAACCTGCATAGGTACTATAACCATATTATATTGCTATGGTAGCCATGCCGTATTGTAATATTGAAGATAAAGTATGTTTGCTGTTACCATGCTAGATTGTTGACAGAACAATCTAGCATAGTGTGTGGAACAATTTCGGAATTGTTATAGAAACAACACGCATAAACACACCACCTTGATTCTGCTTCATATTAAACTTCACAGAAGATAAGACAAAGGTATTATTAGAAACAGTTCCAGTAACCATTTCAATACTTCTTTAAATGAATAATGGAAATGTTTCTAATAATACTTTTGTCTTATCTTCTGTGAAGTTTGATATGAAGCAGAATCAAGGTGGTGTGTTTATAGCTATCGTAACCATGCAGTGTTGTTTCTATAACAATGGAACTGAGGTGGTATGCAATGTAGATCAGAAATTACACAGCATTTATAACAACTACTTTTATTTTCCTTTAATCAAGTATACATTACAGAAAAATTAGAAATGCAGCACAGTAATACCAGAAAAGGAACTTTACAATAATGCAGTTATGAAAGTATATAAATCTTTTAATCAATGCAATGAAAATATACCACATACTTTTGATTTACATTTCTTTCTTAATATTTTTACACGTATTTTATAAAATGTGGATGTTACTAAATAACAGTTATTCCAAGTAACTGAACACGGAAGACACATATTGATGATGTGTCCAAATTAGAATTATTTTTCATCTTACACAGTTTCAGTGTACATCTGACACCATCTTCAGAGAGAGGAAATAAGATGGCAAATAACGGGTAAGGAAATTGAGAAGAACTCGAAGTATTCAATTTTGTAATCCATTCTTTTCCCATCCTATTTTTCTCTATCTGAAGATGCTGTCAGGTGTACAACCAGACTGTAAGATATAATTCTAATTTGGATACTAAGAATTGCCCCAATTACATAAACTAGAAGTTTTGAAGAATCAAGATTCACTTAATACAATACACATATATACACGGTGATTCAGAACTCGAATTCGCAGGAAAATGAACTTTGAATACCCTGGTCCTCGTAAAGTCCTTAAAACTACAAAGAAAAACGTTCTTCGCAGGACAATCCGCCTCCACCATATCCGTTACGTTTCAACACAAAACTATGAAATATTCAAATTTGAAAGTTTTACTCCCTTGAGCGGAATATGGTACATCAACTCTGTCAATCATAGTAGAGGAGTTAGTGTTCTAAAGTTCATTTCCTTACGACTTCGGTATGCATACAAGCAAGAAATATATTGATTCTAGTAAGGAGCATGTAAATGAATATCAAATGAAATTAAATGCTGATTCATTTCACATTCTAAATTCAAACTTGAAAATTAAGTGGCAAGTATTTGTGCTTAAACTGATTCACACAGAACAGGAATCAGAAGAAAACAAATATATATATGTATTATTCCATTAGACGCAGACTTACTGTTTTACTGATAATGAATATATTATAATACGATTTATGGCTGATTCGTTTTATTATTAATGAATTTAACACTAATGCTTTATTGTTGTAAGATCATATTGCACTTATTTTTAATTTATTTTCCACATTCCTAATACTGATACAATAAATCATTTTTCAACCAAAACTGCTAAGTTTTATCTTAGACAGAAAACCAAGAAGAAAAAAAAATGAGTACAACTTAACAAATATACAGAATTCTTTTGAAACTTGGTAACCGTTTGCATTAAAAATGTAAATAATATGAAAAAAATACAAAACATGTTACAAGACTGCTTTTTTAAATGGAAAATTTTGTAACTACCATGTAGTTCTTTAGGGTCAATACCTACATCATAATAAATGTGTTTCTTCCTACGCTTGATAAATAATACGGAAACATGCATAAAATAAAGCTTAGAAGATTGAACTGAATTAGTGTTTCGCTATGTTAACTGAATTTTCCTTATCATTTTATTATTACTTATTTTTCAAAAAGCTTTTTGGAGTTGGTAGTGCGTATTTCTAATGTCATTTAATCTCTCAATTTTTTTTTCTTTCTTTCTAAAGTGTACCGTATATAACGGAGTACTGAAAAGTTTTCAGAATAGTTTTGCAGCTCGTGAAGTTTAAGCTAGAATGATTAAACACCACCAAGCAATTCCTCGTACATCCTTTGAGAGTCAGTGCCCTAAGCGGCTTTGTCCTAGGAAGTCGCATTTAGTTTTTAAGCGTATCTTCCCCCAGTTATGCGCTGAGTAACAGCGAAATTGAAGGTGACGAAATTTATGAAACTAGGTAAAGCTAGAAAATCTGCTTCAGAAACTCATGAAATGTTGAAGTCAACATTTGGAAAAGATGCTTTAGGCCATGGTCAAACGTAAGAGCATGTTAAAAGTGACAGAACATCGGTTGAAAATAATGTCCGTTCAGGATACCCGTCAATCGGCATAGGATTTTGTACCACGAAGAGAACATGGGAGGATTACTGTAAAGGCTGTGTAGAGACTTGCTGTAAAGACTGTGAAAAAAATTATACTACTAACTTTCCATCGGATTTACCCAACTCTGCACCGTGTAACATTTTCTTCTTCTTCAGAATGGAAATCAACTTCAAGGGCCGAGGATTTAACAGTATACAACACTCAAGCGAAACTGCCATCACGAAACACACGAGTGGAAATATATGCAAAAATTAAACGTGATCTTCTAGCACAAAGTCGCTTAAGCATTGACCACCAAGTGATGCACGAGGAGCCATCTGCCGGAATTTTACTGTACAGACACTGTGGAAACTGAGTACCCCATCATACACATGACATTATTTAACATGATAAACGCAAACAAAAATTTACATTAAATGCCCACACAGACTGGATTACAAACGACACAATTTCACGACGAATATTTTCGTTAGAAGTAATTATTATTATTTTACATTTTCTGAAATTATTTTCTTGGTACAATATGCATTATTTGCATCTAACAATAATACGAAAGTATTTGCTAAGCAGTAATAAGACTTGTAAGAAAAGGCATAAGGACAAATAAAATACTTAAATACAAGGGACAATAATTAGAACCATCGTTAGCGTAACGTTTCGTAACACATAATATAAACGTTACAATACGAAAGAATATCTACTGATTCATGTTCTATCATAGGTTCGCTACATGTTTCCGTACCTATCTCTTTTTAAGAGTTAATGGCATTTGATTTTCGCGACGTCACGCCTGTGGTTTTCATTCCTTAATAGTATTCGATTTCTCCTAGAACCTTTCCTTATTTTTATAAGTTTAAAATAAAATGAGGAGACAAAATGTATAACAAAGAAATTGGAGCAGCTCCTGCAAGTATCTACATTTTAAGGAGTAAAAATTTTGTTAGTGCACCAAGGATCAGAACAGGAATCGTCAGGCTGACGTCCTGGATTCAATCTTACGTCCAATAGCATATTTTCAACTCTAAAATTAGAACAAAGTATAGTTTGAACTCAGTAAAGGTTATAGTAAATGGTTATGTAATTCAGTGAGATTTTGAATAAAGAAATATTATGACCACTAGCAATGTATTTGTAATCAATAAAAGCTATTCTTTTCGACGTACGACACATCATACTACCACATAATCGGAATTTAATGGCATCATATGTTTTTTCTTAAGACGGACACCTTCCCAAGATACGGTTCTTGACTTTGACACATTTATATTAGAATTGCAGAAACCCATTAAAAACTGCTTTCATAAATATATTTTTAGTAGTTTAAACTTAGTGTCACATGACATCAGGGTTGAATTCAGGGGGTAGCCCGGGGGGGAATCTCCCCCCCGAAGAAAATCCTTTCCCCCCCGGAGAAACAAAAAATTTCAGTCACAAAATGTAGAAATTACTTCACCCAATTATTTGCTTTCTTTCTGTGCACGTGCAGACGAAATCCGATCTCTCAATATACATATAAATGACGCAGACCCATTCTATATAAATATTAAACATGTAACATCTAAGATAGAATACTAAATAGTCAATAAAACTTGTATTTCTTAACGCTATGACCGAGTTTGGCAGAACATGAAATTGTTAACTATTGAAGAAAGGTTTGTATTTTAGTAGGTACTATACTCTCGCCCGATATTATATATTAGTAGGTAGCACTAGCACAGATTGAGATAGGAAAGGAAAGATAGGGAAGATCTTTCGATCATTCCATATGATCTCTGATTCAGCAGACTTCAGTTCTTGAAAATGTACAGTTCTTGCATTATTTGAAATAGGGCGCCTAAATCCCATTTCTCGCATCGGAAGTAACAGACGTAAATGTGTTTTACGATTGTTAAAGTAAACACACCTTTCTTTAATCAAAAATAATTCAGTTAAAGGGTGAGGTTCAGAGGGCGTTATTTAGAGGGATCAGGGAGGAAGTTATCCCTCCTGGGTTAGAGATTTATATAGATTTATCAATATAATAGTAGTATATAAGTGAAAGATTGCTATTGAAGGTGATGAAGATCCTGCTCAGTGCCGTGCCATGGGGGAGGGGCAAGCGGGGCGACGGCCCCGAGAGAGGAAGTAAGAGGTGCAAAATTCGGGAGGGAAAAAGAAAAGAAAAGAAAAGGTAAGAAAAACAGAGGAATGAAACACATGTGGATATGTGCACATATATAAAATGAAAGCACAAAAGTAATGAAAAGTGCTCAAAATCAAGGAAAAGCATGGTTTACTTTTTAAAATTTTCTCACCTTTCGCGGCTGGTCTGTCGACCTCACTCATATATACGGGGGTGCCGTCGTATACTCTCGCGCCAAGCGCTGATTTTCCACGACACGGCACTAATCTACTGAAGATTACGTAAACTAAACTATTGATGTGTATGCAGTGAAGAAACCAAGGCTAATATGCTTGATTTAGAATCAGTAGTTTGAGAAAGAATGATAACTTTTTGTTAAGATATTCCTATGTATGTTTGTTTTAGGACAAAAAATATTTGAGTTAATTTAAATCTTTTTAAAAACTTCTACATTAGTAACAAACAGTAACTACTGAATATAGGAAATAATAACAAAAATAGATACTGTAAATAGCAGTTAAAGTTCAGTGTAAAATATTTTGCCAGTCTTTATTTAATGTTTTAGATAAAATTAAACGATTGTTTTTTTTTTAATTATAATCTCACATTGAATATTTATCAGCAATTAGTCTCAATATTAGGTAAGATGTGGATGTGAATGGAATTGTTAAATATTCTGTTTTCTTGCAAAAATACAGAAAAACAACTCTCCCCCCCGAGGAGTTCACATTCCCCCCCGGGTGAAAATGTCTGAATTCAACACTGCATGACATCCTTCCCAATTAAAAAAAATACTTAGAAATAAAAATGGCAGACAACGATTTACCTTTCTTTCACGCAATATTGTTTAACTTTTGTTTTAAACCCATTTCGGTAACACTAAATCCTTTTCATTAGCAAATCCAAGTTACATTCTTATAAAGGAACCGAACCCATACAAACTTTTGCGACTGGGTACACGGATTCCTTTTCCAAAGCGGTTTTATATATATCGGGTGTAAGGAAAAGGTAGTACAGGCAGACAGACTTGATTCTACAGCTAAAACGATACGAAAATGTCTTTATAAAGTTGTCCTTTAAGGCCCCCTTTTGGAAGGGAGAGACCGGTAAACTTTGGTCGATATGGCAATATCGCACGGGTTGTCCGTAACAACACTTGACAGCAGCGACTTTGGAATGGTGTTTATCGTGGAGTAGAGGAAAGTGCCGTACTTCAAACGAAGGTACCTAACTTCAAAGCTCTTTGTCATTTTTCTTTTTCTTCTTCTTTTTTTTAAATAAAAGTATGGAATATGGGATGCAGCAAAAGGTCTGAAATGTGGCGGGAAAATGTGAAGAGATGAAAACGTACATTTAAAATGTCAAATTGAATAAATGTCGTACAAAAAGAAGCTTTCTGTGCCCAGATCATGACAAAACATGCCGTTTCAAATCTAGCCATTTTGTTGTTAAAATAAAAAAACTGATTTAAAAAAACCTTAGATAACGAAGAAGTTTAAACTAAACAAAACTATCACGTGTTTCTACAGAGTACTGCAAGGTGTTACCTCATAGTCCAAATTTTACCCGTCTGTCACTTCAAAAGGGAACCTCGGAGGACAAAATATCGTAAGACATTTTCGTTTCATTTCAGCTGTAGAGTCAGATTCTGTCCAAGCTGTGCGATCTTTTCCTTACACTCGATATGTAACCTTTTTCTATTCCGAACAAAAAATCTGTATAAAATTTACATAGAACCAACCATGTTTTTTAAAAGTTTAGTTCCTACTTCGGTGGCCATAGGACCATGCAGGCAAAACATCTAGTAGTACAGGAATGTATGCTTCATTGCAAATGCTTTGCTAGTGGATATAATATTGTTTGACTGAAAATCACATGGATTAAGAAACATTTTCTTATGCTCGATCCCTATTACGATTATGTTAGAAAACACTGCCCCACATGCAACACAAAATCATACCGAAACAGAAACATATATGTTGTCATTATCGATTATCTTATAATACGTAGGAGGCCCTGCAAAATTCAAATTTACTGGTATGCAGATCCACTCTTGCGTGAAAGACAAATGATATGCACAGTAGTGACTGTCATAGCCAACTGTTTTCATTTTCTTACATAGAAGGAAAATGTGCGACTCTTCGTCTAACAAAATTTTTTTTATATTATAAAAGTTTAAACCATCTTCATGAATTTCGAACGCTACCATGCAACACTTGAACACAAATCCGTTGTATATGCACCAAGCTACTGACCGACAAAGTTTCAACAACGAAGGAGGTAAACACATTGAAAACAATGGAAAATTCTGATCTTGTGAAAGGTATATCTTTGCTCCAGGTCCAATTTCTTGTTGAATATGAAAACCGTTTTTCTGAAAGAACTTATAACATATCTGCAATTGGTGTTTCAAACCTATAGTTTCTAGAACATTCTTTCGACAATAAGCAATACGGGCAGCAATCTTGGACGGTTGGTGTTTGGATTCATACCTCATACACCATGTGAAAACAAGTGGTCCTATATGTCGCATTAAACGTGGATAGTGAACCATATGATGATGCTTAGGTTTTAATGTATCCTGAAAAAAAGATTTGTATATCTCATGATGTTCTTCAATTAAGGTACAAAGTAATTCAGAAGTGTTTACGTGAATAACTTTTGATGTTAATATGACTGTTATTTCTCTTAGCAGAATATAAAATTTCCAAACGATATTTTCCTCGGGGATTAAGTCACCCATTATCAAACCAAAGTACCTTATGAGAAATAACATTTCAGCAGCAGACAAGTTTAATTTATTCTTTTCAAGATTTTCAGAAGATAAAGGTGCCGGCTTATTTACGTCATCTGACATGCTTGCAAAGGCCGAAATCCTACTGTTTAAAATATCCATTGTGAAAAGACGTGTTTCGTTGATGTACTTCAAAATATGCATCATATCATAGTTCCCCACCCCTTCCAAAAGATCATGCATCACGTCCACACTGTAATTTTTGGTAACATGAAAACTCGGCAACATGTTCCAAGTGCTATTCTCTTTTACTCCTGTCTGTGAAGCATCTCCGAGAATTACATGTAGTTCATAATTCTCAACGTCCCGCAAATTCCGGACGTTTTCTCTTGACTGCGCCTGTAAATCTGTTTTTGATGTAAGGCAAAACCTGCAAGGGTACTTAGCAGAAAATGACTCTGTAAAGCCAAGAACGGAATTCAATCCAAGATTGTCACCTGTAATAACACACAACTTAAAATAAATCTGTACTTCTAAACCATTATACATTACACATATACCTTCACATTCTAGGAAACGCAACTCTTCAATAAGAATTGAAAAGGTTGCTTTATTACCGAAAGTTTGAATGAAAGAGTAAGGCGAGAAATATGTTCTCTAGTTTCGCGAAAAACTCCGGTGGAATACATGCAATTGTATAATAAACTACCCCTATCTTTTTTGTACCAGCATGCCCACTTAAAGGATTGTTAATTTCATAATCGTCAAAGTAAAGAAATAAAGGTAATATCAAACGATCATCAGAAAACGTTACCTCGTTTCTCCAATGCAGTCCTTGCACACTACTGAAAAGTACTTCAGTCTCTTGTTCTGCACTGTTCTTGAAGTGGAGTAACGTTGACAGAACATTCGGTAACTCCAAAAATCGTTTAAGCATTTTTCGCATAGGCACAAACTTTCCAAGCACTTGTAATGTTTCCATCGAAACCTCGCCTTTCTTTCTCTTTTAAGATAATTTCTGTCCAATAACATAATCAATTGGTTTTATCAAACTGCCCATTGTCTCTAACATGCCAAATCGCCTATATTCGGTTTCCAAGCTATAAAATGGACTGGACATTATACTAAACATGTTCATTACTTCAGTTACTGTATTATCATCATGATTTCCTCGAAGCGTTTGTAAAATTTTCTCTCTTAGCAGTTGCATCACACTACCGCCCATAAACCCGTGTACCCAGTCGCAAAGGTTTTGTATATGAGTTCTGGTTAAGTTACATTGACTATACAGTTTAGTAATAAAAAGAAGGGCTTCCTCCTTTACAGCCTCACGGTAATCTTCAAGAGAAAGGCTTTCCACAGAAGTTTCAATTGGTATATCACCATTATCAGTCAACTGTCTCTCAACATTGATGTGACACACCTCATTTTGGTATCCTCGAAAAGGCTGGTTCCCATCACCACCCGTACTTGTTCTTTCGTGTTTCAGCAAGTGTTTGCGGAATGAATTGGCGTTATCAAATTCGCGTCCACACAATGATTCCCCACAACGAAAGGGGCTCATGGCACCTAATTTGTGACAAAATTTTAAATGAAGTAACAGAGACTGACTCGTTCTTAAGTCACTATGACAAACAAAACACTTAGGCATCTTCTTACAAACTAAAAAGAACGTATATACATGAAAAAACTATTTTACAAACTAAATGATTAACGGAAAACAACCTTTCCCGCCATTACACCTTTGATATTTCAGAGATAAGCGTGTTCACTGAAGGAAAATTCTTGTCGCAGTCATTTTCAATTTTGTACATATGTTTCTGCACAAATGTCCACACCTGTTCCGATTCCTTCGGATATTCTGCATCCAGTACTTGAAACGACTTGAATGTGCTATCGATTGCTTTCAGTGGAGTTTCAACTCTGTAGAGATTATCCTCAATACTCACGTAGAAGGCTTGAGGTTCATCTATTTTTGAAGCGACAACGACGGGCATGGGCTGCACACTACATCCAAAGCGCTGCATCTTTAGATGATGCCTTTCTAACTCTGTTTGAAGATCGGACGCTTCCTGTAAGTCATGTACACAGAATTATTATCACGTTACACACCTATTAACACGTTATCAAATTCCAAAAACTACAAATACACGTATAATTAAAATGAGCTTGTATTTTAAATACGAGGTGCACCAATAATATATATAGCAATCCAATTAAACTGGTACCAACTGTTTTCAGGCATTCTTCTTTACTAGAAATGTAATGTAATGAGGTCATAATTGACGCGAGTCACTTCTACGCGATATGAAATGTCTTGAAAACTAATATAGGTTAATATGACAGTATTTCGAATGTATTATTATACCCCTTGAGTTGTACATTTTTAATACCGTTCATTGTGTTTGTATTATCCGATGCAATTAAGAAAAGTTCTGGAAAAATTAAGTAAAGTTCCTTAGAGGAATCTACCTTTTAGTATAAGGTTTGAAAATAATCACAAAGAAAACAATCTGAATTATTGCACTTATAAACTTGACAGTAGTTACGTGAATAGATAACTGCGACATCAATAAAATTGTCCTAAGCTTACACTTAATGGTTTACATTTACAGTAATAAATATTTCAATTAAATGTGGCAAACTTGGAATCACATCCAGACATAAAGTAAGCACGGATATTTTAAAGATAAAATAAATTTAGATCCTGTACGTCAATGACCGCAATTCTTGACGTTACAAATCTCCAGGAAGAAGAAAGAAAAACCTCTGCGGAAATTTGAAAAGTAAGGATGCTACAATATCAATGAATTAGTTTTTAAAATAATGATCGCGAAAAGGTTGGTGCCGTTCCCCTACGTGCTGTTTAGTATTTTTATAAGATTGATATTACACACATATCATTACCTCGAGTATAAACACTTCTTACTTATTTATGCCATAAAATGAAGAAAGGAGTGCTATCATAGTTCCAATATTTGAAGGGTTGAATGAAGAACATTTTTAAAGACACTGGGAAAAAGCTGTTTTGAGCCAAGTAAACATTTTATCCATGACCATAAACATATTTAACCTCTACTTATGTTTCAGAAAGTTTACATAGCATTCACCGAAAGTTTTACAGCATTTTTACGTTTACTATTGTTATTGGAATATAGGGTTTCATCACGGGAACTTCATAAGGCATAAACCTACAGTGGAACCGAAAATACGAATAACATCCTAAAATCCCCTCCCCCTTCCTCCCGGGAAATCGAACGCAGTCGCCCAACAAAGGAGATAAGTGTACTAGCAACGAAGGAGTAACTTTTAGGTCGGCCTTAAGTTCGTCACGTTTGAGGGATGTCGTCCCTCGGAGAGCACACAATCCGAGAGAGGGGAAGCAAGAAAGGAATGGATGGGGAAGGAAGCGGTCTGGGACCTGTGTGTTAGGTACCATCCCGGCATTTTTAGCATCATTCACTGTGTTTATATTAAAAAAAAACTCACTCAACCCAGGAAAAAACACTCAGGATGATTGGCCTGAAAAAGCTGTTACACTTCTTTGATCGAGTGATCCCACCGGGAATCGAACCCAGAACCGCTCGCACCAAAGGCGAGGGCGTTAGCGACTAATAAATATTGTGTTTTCCTATTTTATGCATATTCCTTTCTATCTACACAACTTAGGTTCACGATATCTTCGTAAGATACAAATCGCGTCACATACACCGATACATGCTTTACTAATTGCATGAAGAAGAGTCATGTATATTGCAAAATATGGTTGATAGCTCACTCCACCAAGGGCGTGCTGTCCCGAGGGGGCCTTTTCTTAAACTTTTTTGTTTCCATGTACCACCAATATGATCCTCTTGATATGGTATGGTAATCATATCAATCGAGTGCACATCAAAGATGGAGCGGGTCAGTGGCTATGGATCACGTGGGGATAATTTTGAGTATACTTTAGTGGATCTTGGGTTACATTTACATGTTCCACTGTTACGTATGACTACCCTAACCCAACAATAACAACTGACTCATTGTAGTCCTCAATATAACACATTCCACTTTGATCCACTCTCGACATATTCGGTCAGTAGGTCGAAGTAGATCAGTAGATCATGGTGACACGTGGTGAGTCAGAGTGGATCGTGGTTTGATGAAAATGGTGTTTGCTTACACAATATTTTTGTTTGAGCATAGCAGTTTTTCCAGAAAAGATGATTTTTTTGTTTGTTTGTTTGTTCGATAAGGTTTCGTGCAATGTTCTCCATTCTCCAATCACTAATTAAATGTTAATGACATATTTCGTGGTAATCAAGTGTAGATATTAATACATTATATTACATAATGGTACATACTCTGACATGAAAAAGGAATCCTTGCTGTGCCTCGTATTTGGAAGGTTTCCATAATCCACCTCCGTCTTTCCTTTTGATACACGTGGTCACAGATGGGAAATATCTTCCAAGAAGTATTAATATTACGACTGTTCTGGCATCTGGAAAAGAATGAAATATCAAGAACATTTGTAGGTAATTAATTTACGCTTATACAGCGAGGTCCGGAAGTGGGCGTACCTCTTAATTGGTGTTTTCTGACGGTTTTTGGTTTTACCTACATTTGTTTGGTAACACTGCTTGGCATTGTCTGGAAACATTGCTATCCATTTGTTTTCTGCTTGGTAACAGTTATCAGATCAGTTCCTGGCCGCTGGATTGGAAGAGGTTGTGCATCCAGCTCTTTGCCAGGCCTCCAAGAAGTCCCGATCTGACGATATCAGACAATGCTCCCTGGGCTTTCATGAAGCAACACGTAAGAAACACTCGATATCACACAACGCAGGAATTACGAGCAGCTGTGGAACACGCCTTCATCCTCGTTGACTCCGGAGTATCTCCGCAAAACATCTGCCAGAACTTTGTGCAGAATTCAGTTGTGTTATGACATGGATGGTGATCATACCTTTGTTTACGACTCTTACGACTTTAAGGTAGCTGTGTACAGACATTCTACCATAACTAACACTATACTGTTGAAACTAAAGGGGGGTACGCCCACTTTTGGACCACTTTATACTAATTTATTTGAATGTAAGTGCTAACTTTCTGACTGCATTCATTCTCATACCTGCAGAGGTTTGCTCTGTGATACGCAATGAATACTGTATATTACTTTAAGTCAATAATCAAAGAAAAAAGGAAATTACGTTTTGTAAGCAATGGACAGCAGTCTGAAAAAAAACACACACAAAAAGTATCATCTTTTGTAACTACACCCAGATTCGGCAAAGGGATAATGCGATGTTTCTTATATGCAAATATTGGGTCCAAATAATGGTGAAAACTAATCTTAATACGATACTTATCTATCGCCTATAAGTACGTGTATAAAAGCTGTACATGAAGTATATTATTTCAAGAACCAAAGGTTAAAGTCAACGTATGTATTTCTCTTTGGGAAGTTGCAACAGATACGGATAAAAAGAGAGAAATTGAACAGCTTAATGAATCAAAATAGACAATTAACAACAAGTTAAAGACTATACGCTGCGGAAAAGTTCTTTCGTCACAAATTCTAAACATTAGTTTCATTCATTGCTACAAAAGGGATTTCATATCTGCTTATTAACCCTACTGAATCTATCTTCTTCATATACTGTTATTCAAGTAATTACTGATTTCAGGGATGTAAACTGGTCACTGAACTCAGTATTTCAGACTCTTTGGGAGATTAAACGAAAAATGTTCAATTACTACACAGCAGTTGAAATATTTCTCGTGATCTGAGCTCAATAATGAAACAAAAGAATAACAGAGCTTTTTTAAGTGCTCGATATGTTGTCGATTTACAATTATCATTTATTTTTCTTCTAGATTTTGATTTATTCTGCTCGGACTTACGACTAAAAGGAGACAAGGGAAAATTGCCGGAGCACCTGTAATTGATCTTTTCTTTGCTTACGGGAGTAGGCTGAACAGTGTTGCGTTTTAATAATTATAGTGAACAATACTTAATGAAATAATAAACAATGTGTACACCATTTCTCCACAGTCAAAACTTACTTCCATGCACTTCGATAAATTTTATTATAATTAGCAATTTTTAAAAAAGGGGGCAGGAAGGACTCGTAAACCTTATTCGCCTTCTGTGCAGATGGTATGGTAAAAATCAATACTGGATAATGAAAGTGTAAGTGTAAAGGCTAATATGAAACAGAGAAACAAAAGAGAACTTCTTCAGAAGGGAATTGGGAGGGGAGGGGATGAGAGTACAATGCTGTGACACTTAAAATGCGTCTTGATTTGTATACTTCAACAAACTTTTCTTATTAGATTACGCAATTTCTAGTTTCTTACTCCGATTATTCAAAGTATTCAAATGTTCTCGGAGGGAGTGACCGCCCCTCCCTTTAATCCGTCCGTGGTGTCATTCGTTTGGCTTTTCGCTACTAATTCAAAATGCTTTCCGAAACAAGTTGTCTTCTTGTGACAGCAGGGGGTGGAAGAAACAAACAAACCGTGAAAGGAAGAAAGAAGTGGTTTTGGGCTCTTCCAGTCCAGACCATTCTAACCACTGAGAAGTGAGAATCACAACGTGATTTTTCTGGTAAGAGCGTCCTTTTTAAAGCAGCTAACAAGCAAACAGATGGTCAGCCCTCTTCCCTCTGCAGCATACTTTTTATTCTCTGTTGCCAAACTTACTGAAGAATATATTGCAATTAATCTAACGCATGTAACGTAAATTGGAGACCGTGGTTGGATTTATATGGGTCTTGTCTATTTGTATTAAAAATTTCAAGTCATTACCTACAATACTTTGTTAGAAATTACCATATTAAAATTTACATGTTTTCAAATGGGAAGTTAGAAACATAAGCGAAGAGGTAGAAGATCCCCTTAATAAGAAAAATAATTACCTTCCCTGATGTTCTCCTGCAGCAAAAGTTCTACTAATGTGGCTCCGTCATTTGTTGTTTGTTTGGTCGTGGTAAGTATATGCTGAATCTTCTTTAAGTCTGCATTCCACGTTGAAAAAAATGTTATATCTTTCCCAGGATATAACTGGCCAAAATCAATGTCGATCTGAAAAGTAAAAGAAATTGTTGTCACATATACCTAACGCTGTTTGATGATATAATGTTCTATGCTTTCTTCTCTTTATACAAATGTTTGGTAGTATAGTTTCCTTTGAAGTTCATTAAATAATCTTTGTTTCAACAGAGCGTTTTTAATCAAGTTATGAACATCAATGGCATTCACCCCACTATAGTATCCATTTTCAGAAAATACTATGTCTGATTGAAAAAGAAATCCCAAAGTAGGCATGTAAAAAACAATTACTTAGAGTGGAACTGATAAAATACACGCAAATATAAAACAAACTTCCAAGCGCTTTCGCATTTATGGAGTCGT